>NC_092054.1:135539100-135716351 GCF_003086295.3 Arachis hypogaea
ATATATATAATTTATTTTTAATATAAATTTTATATTTTAATAATTGATTTTTTTTGACTAATTTTAATATATATTCACTTAAAACAATTATATTAAATAATACTGAGAATCAAAAGATACAACAAAAAAATACTTTTATGTATAGAAAAGATAATTTGCACATAAAAAATTAATCACTAAATTAATCACTATATATTTACATTATATATAAATATGTATATTATTTAATTTATTTTTAATATATATTTAATATTTTAACATATATTTAATACTAGTGATTGAGTTTTAAATACGCGTAACATATGGTTAGTTATACATGGATATATTTATTTTTCATCGCAAGCACGGCAAAGTTAAGATAATTGACTTATTTAATATGAACGTCTAGCTTATAATTTATCATTAAATTTTATTTCCAAACAACTTGATCTTAAGTAGGATGCAGAAAGGCATCAAGGCTTAGCTTTTTCATGATGTTATCAAACTCAGCACCCCTTTGACAAAAGCATTTTTCCTCCACAATTACCATTTATGAAAATAAATGTAAGAACCATAAAAAAAATATAGTGCTAATTAAGTGTTACTAATAAACACTTTTCTTCCTTTCTTGTCAACTTAATTAAGATGATAAATCATACTATCTTCTTATATATTATTATTATTATAATTATGTTAGGTATACATAAAATTTAATTATTAAATTAATTATTTGTATAAAATATATTTTAAAATATAAAATATAAATTAAAAATTAACTAAATAATTTATGTATTATATATAAATAAATAATAACTAATTTGATGATTATTTTTTGTAAGTATATAGTATTTTTATTATATATTCTATTATTATTCTTTGGTTAATTTGTACAATTATATTGTAGTTGCTCCGGTGTTGAAGCTAAGACATCTGAAAAGAAAGTGAATTGATAGAACATAATAGTGAATTAGTGAGGAATTACATATTTGGATGTATAATAGAATAGAGATATTTGGTAATAAAAAATTAACCAAAAATAACTATAAATTACCTTATTTAATATTTTATTAATTGTTGCAACAATTCATAAATACTAAATAAAACAAGTTTTAATAGTTTTTTTTTCTCTTTATCATTACCGATAATAGAATTGGGCATGGAGGGAAGCAAGGAAGCAAGCAATTAGGGGCAATATTTTTGCCTACAAAAAAAATAAAATTTTGGGCCTCTCGTTCCTTATCTTCTTTTAACATTTAAAATGCTCTAGTTCCATCACGCATGTGTGTCACTTGACTCATTAGGCCCACAATGTTTCTTTCGTTCATTATTTGGTTAGGACTCGGAAGTAATGGTTATTACTTATTAAGAGGCGTAATTCATATTCTAATATTTAGAACTTAAATATAAAGGTTAGTTTTTAATAAAAAGATAAAAGATTCAATTTTTTATTTAAAATTAAAAAATAATTAAAAATGAATTGAGATTCTTAACCTTTTTTTTGTTAATGTCTATTATGACATATATTTATTATTTACTTTTTTTTATTAATTATATAAATTTGAGTTTATTAAGTTAAGAAATAATCAGTTTAGAAATAGATATCTTCTTACAAAATAATTTAATACTTCAATTTGATTATTTTCACCTTCTCTCTATTCTTTTTTTCTTAGTTTTGCTATAAATTCACTTAGATTAAATTGTGATGCTAATTTAAATATTAATAATAAATATACTGACTTTGGGTGCATCATCCATAATTTGGATGGCTCTTAGTTGAAAGGATACACAGAAAAAATTTAGAATCTTAATACTTTTTGCACCAAAAATACATGTAATTCTAAAAAAATAAAAACAAACAAACACATCATGAGTGTGTTTTCTCAACATTTATTGTGTATAAAGTTATGTCCCAATAACTCATATATATCATTTATTTACAGTTATAAAATATATTATCAAAGTGGTTAACAAGATTAAAAATTAAATAAAGTTGGAGAGACACATAGTTATCTAATAATGTGCCTTTCATAGTCCTTTTTTAATAATTAATTTTATTTTCATAATTCGATTCCCACTTGTATAGTGCCTTTTAGAATTATGGTTTAAGTACTCTGCAGGTCCCTATAGTTTTACCGAATTTTTAATTAGATCCCTATATTTTTTATCTTTTCAATTGGGTCCCTATACGTTAATTTCTTTTTCAATTAAGTCCCTGCCGTGAGAATACCGTCTAAGATAACAGAATATTTTGTTTAAAAAATGAATATTCTTCTGTTTGGATTAGGTATACTAACCGAATATATCTCTATTTTTTCAAAATACCCAAAAATCCTTGACATTTTGTCCCAAAAGAAAAAAAACCCTAGCCAGCCCCCAATTTGCTCCCTGAAAATCGTGTGCGGTGCGTTCTCCTCCATCGGTCCATCGTCTTCATCCATAGCTGTTGATCTGTCGTCTTCATCCATAGCTTCCGTCGGTCTCTGAGGATCTGCACTGATTGATCCGTCGAAGCCCTATCCGCCACTCGACGCACCTCGCCTTATCTCGCAGCACCTTGCCTCGCCTTGCTGCCTGCACACTCGATCTGCCAGAACAGGTGAGTTAGTTTCTTCATTTTTATTTCGTTTTGGTTGTTAAATGTATAAGATTTTGAATTTTGTGCTGCTATTTGTTTGGTATCAAGTCATTCATGTCTTCATAGTTGTGTTTTATTTTTTGGCATTGATAATCTATTCACTGTAATTGCGTAATTCATGGGAAAGGTTTTAGACTAGTTACAAATGTGTATGAGAGCACTAAAGTATGGCTTCCTCAAATTTTTTTTATGCCGTGTAACTGTATTAATTGTAGGCATTGTGGTTCTGTTATATTCACATTGAGTACCTAGTGTTTCGAAGCAAAAATGTTTCTCACCCTGGTGATTCTCTCAATTCAATTACTATATTGTTTTTATTTCTTGAGACAGATTGCGATTCTTGGAGTTGGAAGCCCGGCTCCGGGAGTAGTGTCCGAGGGTGCAAACACCATGGATGTAGGTAGAGCTCTGTTGATTTAGATAGAGCCCAGGACTAGGTTGGATGCAGGGACTTGGGGGACTATAGGGGTTGGTCTCGGTGCAATTCGACTGCAGTGGCTTGTCCAGATTGACTTATTGTTGCAGTTGAAGGGGATTTTAGATTCGGATTTAGTGTCATTGAAGTTGAGGTATATACTGCTGAACCCATGCTTATGTTTATCTATTTAATTGCCCTTTCATTGTGTTATGTGGATTAATGCTCTTATCTTTAGTTGTATTTTTATCATCATATAATGGAATGGTTTTTATTGTAGTCTATACATTATTGAAAAAATGATAACATTTTGAGAATGGGATCAGTCGGGATAAAACTAAAAAAATTTTACTTTGTTAGACCTAATAAACTCTCACTGCTTGCAATTTCACCATTCCAAGGGGAGATATAGTAGTAGTTTTAATACCTTGAACATCTTCAATTGGATTATCACTGCTGAAGTATAATCTCTGGTTTGCTTTTATATCTAGGCCTTCAACTATGGCAAACTCCTTCAATAAATGACCTACAAGCTAACATTATATGCAAACATACTTGTCTTATCACAAGCATCTTAGATGGCTAGGTATTGGATGCTTTGCTTAGTGGAGGTGGGTTCTGCAGTAGTAACCATTTGGATGTAAATTCTAATTGAATATAAGGTGCAAAAAATAAAAGGGTAATGCTTCAATATTATTCATGCGAGATGAAGCAATATGTTTAGCAATAAATTTTGGTTCACATATTGAGTTTTATGCTTAGTAGGATTCATTCTTAAGGTGCTTTAAGTTAATTCGATCAGAACCTAGGAATTGGAATATTTATTTATTTCCTTTGTGGTGCTTTGGAGTTGTAATTCGATATTTGGTTCTGTTCCCTGTAAGGTCAGCATATTGCTTTTACCATATTTGCTTACATGTGATGCATCATATGGTATTACTAATGAAATGTTACTATTTGCCTAACTAATTTTAGATGATACTTATCCTTATAGGGATATGCTTTGATGCTGACATTATCGAAAAGAAAAAAAAAGATTTAAAAGGACATGATTTAAATTAAAATTTGATGTAACATGT
This sequence comes from Arachis hypogaea, assembly GCF_003086295.3. NCBI lineage: Eukaryota > Viridiplantae > Streptophyta > Magnoliopsida > Fabales > Fabaceae > Arachis > Arachis hypogaea. The sequence goes on from NC_092054.1 coordinate 135,543,209, forward strand.
TTATGCCTATGTCAATTTTTTAGAAATATGGCATTAGTTGAATACCTAAGGGTTTTTGTACAGGAATTTTGTTCTTAGAAAGGACTTTCTCAAACGTGGAGACTTGCAAAGTGCAAGGTTTTATGTTCATGTGTAGCCGGCACTTGGTGGAACTTTCACAGACATTGCAATGTGGATTTTCTGTCCATTCAATGGACCAACTACTCTTAAAATTGGAATGAAAAATATACCTTTTGAGAATTGGCTTTTAATTAAGATTTGGTGCTATTCATTTGATATTATTTGTTGTTGTTGATTTAGGTTTTCATTAAAAATCTTAGTGTGTTTTCTGATGTCACAATTTATCATATCTTCTAGAAAAATATTTTGTTGTGGCAAAGACGGTGTGATGATGCATTGTATTCCCTGCTCACTTTTGGTGTTCGACGGCCTGTGCGTCACTTGGCATCAGTTGCAATGGCAAAGATCATATCTAAGGGAGATGGAATATCGGTTTATGCTAGAGCAAGCAGCCTTTAGGGATTTCTTTCTGATGGTTCTTGTAACCATAAGGAAAATTCATTTCTTCCATATACTTGTTTTTGAGTTTTTGTGAGCTAAATTGGTTCTCTTGTTTGAGGAACTATATAGAACTCAATTTTTGTAAACAATTTTAGTTATTATTCTATCAATGATTCTTGTTACCATATGCCATATGTAAGTTCTTTCATTATGTTGGTCATAATAAATACTTGAGTGATGAAAATTAAATTTTATATTATACTTATTACTACTATTTTTCTGTTTCATTTTATTCGTTATTTTTTTTGTATCTATATTTTGAAAGTAAAAAAAATAAAGAAACGGTATTTTTGGTACAATTTGTATATAAATAAGAAAAAAATGATAGTGATAAAATAAAAGGGATTATAGAAATATTTTTTTATGTCATAGAATTATTAAATAAGGATTATAGGAATATCTTTCATTGAATATTTATAATTTCTCTAAATTTTCAATTAAGTCCCTATACTTTTTTTCTTTTCAATTAAGTCCCTAGGGGTATACAAGTAATTTCACAATTCACTAACATTTTTTTAACGTTTAATGTTAACAAGGACTAAATTGAAAAAAAAATAATGTATAAGGATCCAATTGAAAAGAAAAAAAGTATAGGGACCTAATTGAAAATTCGGTGAAATTATAGGGACCTGCAGAGTAATTAAACCTAGAATTATTACTATTTCTGTTCATATAATTCATATTTAGGCATCTCACTTGTTTGAAATATTTATAGTATATTACAAACCACAATGATACACAAATACATAATTAATAACTAGAAATAGTAACATATATATAATATTTCAACGGCTTGCTATTTCATTCCTAATAAAGATTAGAACAGATCATCATGACTGGTGGTGGTTGGTAACTACTATATATAGTCTAGCTTCTGTTCTTGAATTTTTCCATAGCTCTTGGTGCTGATAAAAGAAAGAAAATCAAATTTGTTTTATTATTGTTATTAAAATATGCTATAAAGGAAATGAAAACTATGTTATATGCACATCACTTTTTTCTATATATATAATGAGAACACTATTTCATGTTAATTATAAAAAAAAACCTATCACTCTCTACTAAAGAAGCATGTATATATATGCATAGATTAAGCATCAAATAAATCCACACGAGTCTCCTTAAAAAAGGGTTTCTTCCTGATCGCATCTCCTCCAAGCCGAGGCTGAGGTCAGGTGTTGTTGATGGCAACCTCCATGAAGGACAAAGGACGCTCATGATAGAGGACATTAATGTAAATCCCGCTAAAATCGATAAATAATTAGTTAATAAATTGAATTTTTATTAGGAAAGCTAAAAATGAAAAACTAATATCAAAATAGGATAGAGCTCGTCGAAACGAGAATTTCGACATTAATTTCAAAGAATTCGGCCCAAGATTGGATCGAACGGACCGAACCGGTCAAATCGGCCCTGAACCGGACCCATGGGCCCAATATATATAATCATCATTTCAGCCATTTTCCCATTATTTGTTTCCCTTCCAGCGCCGGGAAGAGGGATTGAAGAAAGCAAAGCCACCAAAACCTAAACCCTTATCAATTTTCAATTCATCATAACTTTCGATCCGGAGCTCCGATTGACAAGCCGTTTGCGGCCATACATTCGTCTCGGAGTCCTCTTCAATTATATATGAACAAAGGGGTAAGTTTCTTACCAATTCATTCCGAGTTCTCTGTGCCTTTTCTCTACACGAAAATTATTGAGGTTTTGAGTGATTTTGATAATTTTGGTGGTTTAGGTGCAAACTAAAATTGGATACTTGTTGGGTTGCACTCCAATCATCAATGGATATGATAAGAACAACCTAAAACCCTAGCCAATTTTTGATTTATTGATGAAAAATATGAATTTGGATATTTATGTGAATTAGGGGTGAATTGAGTCACATATATATGCATTGGAATTGAGTTGGGAGTACTTAGAGGCTTATTGGTGATCAAGGCTTATTTTGGGGCTGTTTTAATTAAGCTTGGAGGGGCTGTGATTTGTGTTGTGAGGCTGCCTTGGGTGAACTAAGTGATCGGCCAAGGTATGGTTTAAGTTTCGCACGTTTAATATTTACGGTGTTGTGAAAACTTATGTTAGAAGAACCATAGGATAAGTTGAATTATTAATTGTACTTAATGAGTAGTTTGTAATGTTATTGGAATAAATTGTTGATCAGCTTAAATTGGAATTATGAGGTATTGAGGTTATTAATTTCATGCTTTTGGACTTGCTTATAATGGGTTGTGATATATGTTGATATGTTGGGATTATTGTGTGGATGTTATGGAATGGTGTGGACATTAATGAGCTAGTGGTTGATGATGATGGAATAAGACTTGTGGTGTTGTAAACTTGCAGGTTTTGTGAGTAGAAAATGAGAATTGGTGAAAAATGGGGTTTAGGGTATTTTTGGTAAAATGTGAATTTTGAAAAATTTTGGTAGTCTATTTCTTGCTCTACAAATTTTGAATAATGATGAGGTTTATTTAAAATTAAAGAGTATTTTATAAGCTTGAAATTGATATAAAATTTGCGGAAAACCGAATTTTGTAGAGAAAGTTATGGATGCCGAAAAGTTGGTGCGAAAAATTGAAATTTTAAAGATTGCAGCAGAACCAGGTTTCCTGATGTGTGCCCATGCACACAGCTGTGCGCGGGCACCCAATAGAAGCGAAAATCTACCTGTGCGTACGCACGCCTCTGTGCGCCTGCTGGTGCACGAAATTGTGATCTCAGGCAACGACGCCAAAAACTCTGTACGCACGTCTTAATAAATTATTTTTCATTCACAACTTCGATACAACTAACCAGCAAGTGCACTGGGTCGTCCAAGTAATAAAACCTTACGTGAGTAAGGGTCGATCCCACGGAGATTGTTGGTATGAAGCAAGCTATGGTCACCTTGTAAATCTCAGTCAGGCGGATATCAAATAGTTATGGAGTTCTCGAAAATGAATAAAAATTAAATAAAAGATAAAGATAGAAATACTTACGTAATTCATTGGTGGGAATTTCAGATAAGTGTATAGAGATGTGTTCATTCCTCTGAACTTCTGTTTTCCTGCTGTCTTCATCCAATCAGTCCTACTCCTTTCCATGGCTGGCTTTATGTAAGGACATCACCATTGTCAATGGCTACTTTTCATCCTCTCTGGAAAATGGTCCGATGCGCTGTCACTGCATGGCTAATCGTCTGGAGGCATCACCATGGTCAATGGCTGCATCCTATCCTCTTGTGAAAATGGTCCAAATGCTCTGTCACAGCACGGCTAATCATCTGAGGTTCTCGATCATACTGGAATAGGATTCACCCTCCTTTTACGTCTGTCACTACGCCCAGCACTCGCGAGTTTGAAGTTCGTCACAGTCATTCAATCCCAGAGTCCTACTCGGAATACCACAGACAAGGTTTAGACTTTCTGGATTCTCATGAATGCCGCCATCAATCTAGCTTATACCACGAAGATTCTGATTAAGAGATCCAAGAGATACTCATTCAATCTAAGGTAGAATGGAAGGGGTTGTCAGGCACACGTTCATAGGGAATGATGATGATTGTCACGTTCATCACATTCATGTTGAAGTGCGAATGAATATCTTAGAAGCAGAATAAGTTGAATTGAATAGAAAAACAGTAGTACTTTGCATTAATTCATGAGGAACAGCAGAGCTCCACACCTTAATCTATGGAGTGTAGAAACTCTACTGTTAAAAATACATAAGTGAAAGGTCCAGGCATGGCCAAATGGCCAGCCCCCAAAACGTGATCACCAGATCAAAAATACAATCCAGGATGTCAAATACAATAGTAAGAAGTCCTATTTATACTAAACTAGTTACTAGGGTTTACAGAAGTAAGTATTTGATGCATAAATCCACTTCCGGGGCCCACTTGGTGTGTGCTTGGGCTGAGCTTGAAGTTTACACGTGGAGAGGTCATTCTTGGAGTTGAACACCAGTTTGTAACGTATTTCTGGCGTTTAACTCCAAACTGCAGCATAGAACTAGCGTTCAACGCCTATTTGCGTCATCTAAACTCGGCCAAAGTATAGACTATTATATATTTCTGGAAAGCCCTGGATGTCTACTTTCCAACGCAATTGAAATCGTGCCATTTTGAGTTCTGTAGCTCCAGAAAATCCACTTTGAGTACAGGAAGGTCAGAATCCAACAGCATCAACAGTCCTTCTTCAACCTCTGAATCTGATTTTTGCTCAAGTCCCTCAATTTCAGCCAGAAAATACCTGAAATCACAGAAAAACATACAAACTCATAGTAAATTCCAAAAATGTGAATTTAACATAAAAATGAAAACATCCCTAAAAGTAACTAGATTCTGCTAAAAACATACTAAAAACAATGCCAAAAAGCGTATAAATTATCCGCTCATCACAACACCAAACTTAAATTGTTGCTTGTCCCCAAGCAACTAAAAATCAAATAGGATAAAAAGAAGAGAATATACTATAAATTCCAAACTATCAATGAAACATAGCTCCAATCAGATGAGCGGGACTTATAGCTTTTTGCCTTTTGAATAGTTTTGGCATCTCACTTCATCCATTGAAGTTCAGAATGATTGGCATCTATAGGAACTCAGAGTTCAGATAGTGTTATTGATTCTCCTAGTTCAGTATGTTGATTCTTGAACACAGCTACTTTATGAGTCTTGGCCGTGGCCCTAAGCACTTTGTTTCCAGTATTACCACCGGATACATAAATGCCACAGACACAAAACTGGGTGAACCTTTTCAGATTGTGACTCAGCTTTGCTAAAGTCCCCAATTAGAGGCGTCCAGGGTTCTTAAGCACACTCTTCTTTTGCTTTGGACCTTGACTTTAACCGCTCAGTCTCAAGTTTTCACTTGACACCTTCACGCCACAAGCACATGGTTAGGGACAGCTTGATTTAGCCGCTTAGGCCAGGATTTTATTCCTTTAGGCCCTCCTATCCACTGATGCTCAAAGCCTTGGGATCCTTTTTATTTACCCTTACCTTTTGGTTTTAAGGGTTATTGGCTTTTTGCTCTTGCCTTTTGGTTTTAAGAGCTTTTGGCTTTTTCTGCTTGCTTTTTCTCTCTCTCTTTTTTTTTATTTTTTTTCGCCATTTTTTTTTCTGCAGGCTTTGTTTTTTACTGCTTTTTCTTTCTTCAAGAATCATTTTTATGATTTTTCAGATTATCAAATAACATGTCTCCTTGTCATCATTCTTTCAAGAGCCAACATATTTAACATTCTTAAACAACAACTTCAAAAGACATATGCACTGTTCAAGCATTCATTCAGAAAATAAGAAGCATTGTCACCACATCAATATAATTAGGCTAAGTTCAAGGATAAATTCGAAACTCATGTACTTCTTGTTCTTTTGAATTAAAAACATTTTTCATTTAAGAGAGGTGATGGATTCATATTCACTACTTTAAGGCATAGACACTTAGACACTAATGATCATGTAATAAAGACACAAACATAGATAAACATTTAACTTAAGAAAACAAAAAATAGAAAATTTAAGAACAAGGAATGAGTCCACCTTAGTGATGGTGGCGTTTTCTCCTTGAGGAACCAATGATGTCCTTGAGCTCTTCTATGTTTCTTCCTTGTCTTTGTTGCTCCTCCCTCATTGCTCTTTGATGCTCCTATCCTTAGTTGCTCCCAATAATTGTGTGGGGGGAAATGTATCCCCTGAGATATCTCAGGGATCACTTGATTTGCAGCCACATGTTCTACCACTGAGCTATAGACCCTTGAGATGAATCTTTCCATCTCCCATGACTCGGAGGTGGAAGCCTTTGTCTTCCCTTCCCCTTTTCTAGAGGTTTCTCCGATCTTAGGTGCCATCAATGGTAATGGAAAAACAAAAAACTTATGCTTTTACCACACCAAACTTAGAATGTTGCTCGCCCTCGAGCAAAAGAAGAAAGAATAGAAGAAGAAGAAGAAGATATGGAGGAGATGGAGGGATGTGTGTATGGATGTGAGTGGTGAATGGAAAACAGAAGGGATGACCATGAATGGAGAGAGAGAGGGTGAGGTGGGTGGGGATCCTGTGAGATTCACAGATCCTGAGGTATCAAGGAATTGCATCCCTGCACCAATAAGGCATGTAAAATGCATTTGCATGCAATTCTGGCGTTTAAACGCCGAATTGATGCTTGTTCTGAGCGTTCAACGCCCAGATGCAGCATATTTCTGGCGTTGAACGCCAGCCAAATGCTTGTTTCTGGCGTTCAGCGTCAGCTCTTCTTCACTGTGCATTTCTGGCGTCTGGACGCCAGGATGCTGCTTGTTTCTGGCGTTCAACGCCAGAAACATGCTCTATTCTGGCGTTGAACGCCAGACAGATGCTCCTTACTGGAATTTGAACGCCAGTGAACTCCTCCTCCAGGGTGTGCTGTTTTTTAATGTTGTTTTTGATTTTTTCTTCAATTTTTTCAGTTGTTTTTGTGATTCCACATGATCATGAACCTACGAAGACATATAACTAATAAAATAATAATTAAATAAAAATTGGGTTGCCTCCCAACAAGCGCTTCTTTAATGTCAATAGCTTGACAGTGGGCTCTCATGGAGCCTCACAGATATTCAGAGCATTGTTGAGACTTCCCAACACCAAACTTAGAGTTTGGTTGTGGCCTCCCAACACCAAACTTAGAGTTTGACTGTGGAGGCTCTGGTTGACTCTGTTTTGAGAGAAGCTTACTGTGCCTCTTTTCCATGTTTACAGAAGGATGACCTTGAGTTTTAAACACAAGGGAGTCCTCATTCAATTGAAGGACTAGTTCGCCTCTGTCAACATTAATTACAGCTCTTGCTGTGGCTAGGAAGGGTCTTCCAAGGATGATGGATTCATCCTCATCCTTCCCAGTATCTAGGACTATGAAATCAATAGGGATGTAAAGGCCTTCAACCTTTACTAATATGTCCTCTACTTGTCCATAAGCCTGTTTTCTGGAATTGTCTGCTATCTCTAATGAGATTTTAGCAGCTTGCACCCCAAAGATTCCCAGTTTCTCTATTACAGAGAGGGGCATGAGGTTTATCCCTGAACCAAGGTCACACAGAGCCTTTTCAAAGATCATGGTGCCTATGGTACAAGGTATTAAGAACTTTCCAGGATCCTGTTTCTTCTGAGGCAATGTCAGTTGATCCAGATCACTTAGTTCATTGGTGAACAAGGGAGGTTCATCTTCCCAAGTCTCAATACCAAATAATTTGGCATTCAGCTTCATGATTGCACCAAGGTACTTGGTAACTTGCTCCTTAGTAACATCCTCATTCTCTTCAGAAGAGGAATACTCATCAGAGCTCATGAATGGCATAAGGAGTTTTAATGGAATCTCTATGGTCTCTAGATGAGCCTCAGATTCCTCTGGTTCCTCAGAGGGAAACTCCTTATTGATCACTGGACGTCCCAGGAGGTCTTCCTCACTAGGATTCACGTCCTCAACCTCCCTTACAGGTTCGGCCATGGTAATTAATTCAATGGCCTTGCACTCTCCTTATGGATTCTCTTCTGTATTGCTTGGGAGAGTACTAGAAGGGATTTTAGTGATCCTTTTACTCAGCTGGCCCACTTGTGCTTCCAAATTTCTAATGGAGGACCTTGTTTCATTCATGAAACTCACAGTGGCCTTAGATAGATCAGAGACTAAGTTTGCTAAATTAGAGGTATTCTGTTCAGAGTTCTCTGTCTGTTGCTGAGTGGATGATGGAAAAGGTTTACTATTGTTAAACCTATTTCTTCCACCATTACTAAAGCCTTGTTGAGGCTTTTGTTGATCCTTCCATGAGAGATTTGGGTGATTTCTCCATGAGGGATTATAGGTGTTTTCATATGGTTCACCCATGTAATTTACCTCTGCTATTGCAGGGTTCTCAGGATCATAAGCTTCTTCTTCAGAAGATGCCTCTTGAGTACTGTTGGATGCAGCTTGCATTCCATTCAGACTCTGAGAAATCATATTGACTTGCTGAGTCAATATTTTTTTCTGAGCCAATATGGCATTCAGAGTACGAATTTCAAGAACTCCCTTCTTCTGAGGCGTCCCATTGCTCACAGGATTCCTCTCAAAAGTGTACATGAACTGGTTATTGGCAACCATGTCAATGAGTTCTTGAGCTTCTGCAGGCGTTTTCTTTAGGTGAATGGATCCACCTGCAGAAGTATCCAATGACATCTTAGCTAATTCAGACAGACCATCATAGAATATATCCAGGATGGTCCATTCTGAAAGCATGTCAGAAGGACACTTTTTGGTCAGTTGCTTGTATCTCTCCCAAGCTTCATAGAGAGATTCACCTTCTTTCTGTCTGAAGGTTTGAACATCCACTCTAAGCTTGCTCAGCTTTTGAGGAGGAAAGAACTTGGCTAAGAAAGCCGTGACCAGCTTATCCCAAGAGTTCCGGCTATCTTTGGGTTGAGAGTCCGACCATACTCTAGCTCTGTCTCTTACAGCAAAAGGGAAAAACATGAGCCTGTAGACTTCAAGATCTACTCCCTTAGTCTTAACAGTCTCACAGATCTGCAAAAATTCAGTTAAGAACTGAAAAGGATCTTCAGATGGAAGTCCATGGAACTTGCAGTTCTGCTGCATCAGAGAAACTAATTGAGGTTTCAGCTCAAAATTGTTTGCTCCAATGGTAGGGATGGAGATGCTTCTTCCATGTAAATTAGAATTAGGTGCAGTAAAGTCACCAAGCATCCTCCTTGCATTATTATTATTTTCGGCTGCCATCTCCTCTTCTTGTTCGAAAATTTCTGAAAGGTGCTTGCTGGATTGTTGTAATTTAGCTTCTCTTAGTTTCCTCTTCAGAGTCCTTTCAGGTTCTGGATCTGCTTCAACAAGAATATTCTTGTCCTTGCTCCTTCTCATATGAAAAAGAGGGAACAGAAAAATAATAATAATAGGGATCCTTTTTACCACAGTATAGAGGTCCCTGTGTGAGTAGAAGAAAAGAAGAAGAGAAAATCTGAACTCAGAGAGAGAGAGGGGGTTCGTATTTTTGGTGAGTGAGGGAGAGATGTTAGTAGATGAATAAATAAATAGAAGGAGATGAGAGAGAAGGATTTTCGAAAATTATTTTTGAAAAGGGGTTAGTGATTTTCGAAAATTAGGAGAAGAAATAAATTAAAATTGAATTTTGAAACAATTAGTTAATTAAAAAGAATTTTTGAAAAAGAGGGAGATGTTTTCGAAAATTAGAGAGAGAGGGTTAGTTAGGTAGTTTTGAAAAAGATAAGAAACAAACAAAAAGTTAGTTAGTTAGTTGAAACAAATTTGAAAATCAATTTTAAAAAGATAAGAAGATAAGAAGTTAGAAAAGATATTTTAAAATCAAATTTTTGAAAAAGATATGATTTTGAAAAAGATAAGATAAAAAGATATTTTTGAAAAGATATGATTGAAATTAGTTTTGAAAAAGATTTGATTTTTAAAATCACAATTAATGACTTGATTCACAAGAAATCACAAGATATGATTCTAGAATTTAAAGTTTGAATCTTTCTTAACAAGCAAGTAACAAACTTGAAATTTTTGAATCAAAACATTAATTGATGATGTTATTTTCGAAAATTATGTGATAAAGATAAGGAAAAGATTTTTTGAAAAATATTTTTAAAATTTTCAAAAATAAATAAGAAAATTGAAAAAGATTTGATTTTTGAAAAAGATTTTGAAAAAGATAAGATTTTTAAATTGAAAAATTGATTTGACTCATAAGAAACAACTAAATTTTAAAAAGTTTTGAAAAAGTCAATCCAAATTTTTGAAATTTTAAGAGAGAAAAAGGGAAAGATATTTTTTTTATTTTTGAATTTTTAATGATGAGAGAGAAAAACATGAAAAATAATGCAATGCATGAAAGTTATGGATCAAAACAATGAATGTATGCAAGAATGCTATGAATGTCAAGATGAACACCAAGAACACTTTGAAGATCATGATGAACATCAAGAACATATTTTTGAAAAATTTTTTATGCAAAGAAAACATACAAGACACCAAACTTAGAAATCTTTCATGTTCAGACACTATGGATGCAAGAATGCATATGAAAAACAAGAAAAGACACAAAACAAGAAAACATCAAGATCAAACAAGAAGATTTACCAAGAACAACTTGAAGATCATGAAGAACACTATGAATGCATGAATTTTTTGAAAAATGCATGAACATGCAATTGACACCAAACTTAAAATCTGACTCAAGACTCAAACAAGAAACACAAAATATTTTCGATTTTTATGATTTTATTAATTTTTTTTAATTTTTTTTTTGGATTTTTCGAAAATTATTTGAAAAAGAAAAATAAGGATTCCAAAATTATTAATATGAATTCTAGGAATCTTGCATTCTTAGTCTAAAGCTCCAATCTGAGGGTTAGACATGGCTTAATAGCCAGTCAAGCTTTAGCATGTAAATCAGGTGGATCTGGAACAACAGCAGGTGAATTAGAAACAACTAGCTTGCTCTTGATAATATTGGGTTGGGAGCCCCATTCCAAATGAATTTAGACATGGCTTTATAGCCAGTCAGGCTTCAACATGCTTCATGAAACACTAGAATTCATTCTTAAAAATTCTGAAGAAAAAATATATTTTATTTTTTTTGAAAACATTTATTTATTTATTTATTTATTTATTTTCGAAAACAGATGAGAAATTTTTGAAAGATTTTTTTGAAAAAAATTTTTCTGAAAATAAAATAAGAAGAAAATTACCTAATCTGAGCAACACGATGAACCGTCAGTTGTCCAAACTCGAACAATCCCCGGCAACGGCACCAAAAACTTGGTGCATGAAATTGTGATCTCAGGCAATGGCGCCAAAAACTCTGTACGCACGTCTTAATAAATTGTTTTTCATTCACAACTTCGATACAACTAACCAGCAAGTGCACTGGGTCATCCAAGTAATAAAACCTTACGTGAGTAAGGGTCGATCCCACGGAGATTGTTAGTATGAAGCAAGCTATGGTCACCTTGTAAATCTCAGTCAGGCGGATATCAAATAGTTATGGAGTTCTCGAAAATGAATAATAATTAAATAGAAGATAAAGATAGAAATACTTATGTAATTCATTAGTGGGAATTTCAGATAAGCGTATAGAGATTCGTTCGTTCCTCTGAACTTCTGCTTTCCTGCTGTCTTCATCCAATCAGTCCTACTCCTTTCCATGGCTGGCTTTATGTAAGGACATCACCATTGTCAATGGCTACTTTTCATCCTCTCTGGAAAATGGTCCGATGCGCTGTCACTGCATGGCTAATCGTCTGGAGGCATCACCGTGGTCAATGGCTGCATCCTATCCTCTTGTGAAAATGGTCCAAATGCTCTGTCACAGCACGGCTAATCATCTGAGGTTCTCGATCATACTGGAATAGGATTCACCCTCCTTTTGCGTCTGTCACTACGCCCAGCACTCGCGAGTTTGAAGTTCGTCACAGTCATTCAATCCCAGAGTCCTACTCGGAATACCACAGACAAGGTTTAGACTTTCTAGACTCTCATGAATGCCGCCATCAATCTAGCTTATACCACGAAGATTCTGATTAAGAGATCCAAGAGATACTCATTCAATCTAAGGTAGAACGGAAGGGGTTGTCAGGCACGCGTTCATAAGGAATGATGATGATTGTCACGTTCATCACATTCATGTTGAAGTACGAATGAATATCTTAGAAGCAGAATAAGTTGAATTGAATAGAAAAATAGTAGTACTTTGCATTAATTCATGAGGAACAGCAGTGCTCCACACCTTAATCTATGGAGTGTAGAAACTCTACCGTTAAAAATACATAAGTGAAAGGTCCAGGCATGGCCAAATGGCCAACCCCCAAAACGTGATCACCGGATCAAAAATACAATCCAGGATGTCAAATACAATAGTAAGAAGTCCTATTTATACTAAACTAGTTACTAGGGTTTACAGAAGTAAGTATTTGATGCATAAATCCACTTCCGGGGCCCACTTGGTGTGTGCTTGGGCTGAGCTTGAAGTTTACACGTGGAGAGGTCATTCTTGGAGTTGAACACCAGTTTGTAATGTATTTCTGGCGTTCAACTCTGGCTTGTGACGTGTTTCTGGCGTTTAACTCCAAACTGTAGCGTAGAACTAGCGTTCAACGCCTATTTGCATCATCTAAACTCGGCCAAAGTATAGACTATTATATATTTCTCGAAAGCCCTGGATGTCTACTTTCCAACGCAATTGAAATCGCGCCATTTTGAGTTCTGTAGATTCAGAAAATCCACTTTGAGTGCAAGGAGGTCAGAATCCAACAGCATCAGCAGTCCTTCTTCAACCTCTGAATCTGATTTTTGCTCAAGTCCCTCAATTTCAGCCAGAAAATACCTGAAATCACAGAAAAATACACAAACTCATAGTAAAGTCCAAAAATGTGAATTTAACATAAAAACTAATGAAAACATCCCTAAAAGTAACTAGATTCTGCTAAAAACATACTAAAAATAATGCCAAAAAGTGTATAAATTATCCGCTCATCACCTGCACACCTGGTATTTTTCATAAAGTGTGCGTACGCACACTCTTGTGTGCACGCACACGCCAGGGCAAGTCTTTTGTTGGTGGCACCAGCATAGGTTGGGCGCTCGCACACCAAGTGATGTGTGCGCCCGCACGCATACGTGCGTACGCACACGTCCTGCTTTCTTTTTTGAGCTGTGTGCACGCACAGGTGTGTGCATACGCACACGCCCTATTTTTCAAAACCTTTATTTTTCTATTCTAATCATGGTTTTAAACTCTAAAATCCCTATTTTTGCCTTGTTAATCCTAGACCCTATTAGTAAGTTAGTAAATAGCAAGAGTTAGGGAGTTTGAGGTAACTTGGGAGTGAAGAAAAAGGTAAAAATGAGGAAAAGTGTAAAAAGGGAGTTGTTAATGAATGAGGTTGAACTGCAATGGATCTAATGAAAGATTAAAGAATGATTATGAATATGAACTGGCTTATGAATAATGAAATCTGAGATACGAGTTTCCTTGGGTAAAAAGCGTGGCTCGCCACCACGTGTTCCAGGTTGAATCTAGATACTCTGTTAACCCTACGTCGTAAGGGTGACCGGGCACGTATAAATTTCCAGGTATGGATAGGCCCCATGGAGTGATTATATGATGATTGAATATGAACTCTATGCATAAACTCTTGGGGATGCGCGACGGGGGACAGTCTATGGTTTTCGGACTTGTCGGGTTGGCTGGATAACCGACAGATGGGCCCCATCAGCCATAGGACAGGCATGCATCATATTGCATTTGTTTGATTGATTTCTATGCATTTCCTGAGTTTGCTTAATTGATATATATATCATCTGCTACCTGTTATACCTGCTACTTGTACTATCTGCTCGTTACATGTGCGTGAACTTGTTTGGTTGCTTGTTTCTGTTGCTTTATGAATGATGGAGGAAATGGAGACACTGTTTGGTGTTAGGTTAGGATTGAACTTGAGTAAGTTAGGTAGATTTAGAATACCTACCCTTGTTTATGGCTTCTGTTTAGTACTTAAGTTGGTTAATTGAATAACGGAGTTCTAGGATTACCTATGTCATTCTCAAGACCTTATTTATTATACGCGTGGCACTTTTACCATGCTGAGAACCTCCGGTTCTCATTCCATATTGTATTGTTGCTTTTCAGATGCAGGTCGAGAGGCTCCTCGCTAGGCGTATGGATCCTGGGAAGTGAAGTAGTCCATTGGGTGTATTTTGGTTTTCTATTTGTATATATGTACATATGTATCTAGCTTACTCTCCAAGTAACTTGTGTATGCTGCTCCTCTTAGAGGTTGAGGGAGAGATAGGAGTTTACTTGGTATTTTGGTGTATTTTGGGGATACTTATGTATGTTTATATGTATATATATATATCCTCCGGCCAGCCTTAGCTTTGCAGGCTGAGTCAGGGGCTAGTTATGCTGTTTCCTTAGCTTTCCTTTATTCTTTTGCTTATCTTTATCTTGTTCCTATTAGGTTTCTTAGCACGCAATTAATCCATTCCATTGAGCGCTGCGCTTTTCATTTTACGATTTTTGCTTACCCATTTTGATTTAAAGCTCCTAATATATTATCATCCTCTCTATTATGTATTTATTTTGCTGCTTAGAGATCCGTAACACCACACTACCTCTGTTCTATGACTTAAGCGTAAAACTCTGCGTAGTAGGGTGTTACATTATGGTATCAGAGCAGTTCGTTCCTATAGAGCCTGAGGGACGGGCTGTCTATGCTTCTGGGCATACTTTGGGTGTCTATACATGCTATTTAGGATATCTAACTGATATATGTAGCATGAATGTTCGTGAGCATGCATTTGGGACTCTTAAGCATTAAAATTGAGATATCAAAGCTGATCACCTTAATATCAATTATTTGGTGTGAACAGGGACTAAATGTTGACTCACGGATCCGAGCGAGGTAACTGGAAGGAAAATCCTAGGACCGAACCGATGCGGACCCCGAGATGGAAGCTTGGGTGCTGGTACGAGCAACATAGGTCAATATTATAGGTCCATGATCCTTACTGATTTCCTCAAGAGTGGTCCACCCCGGTTTAACGGAAATGCCAATGCATTAGAGGCTGATCAGTGGTTTCGAGATGTGGAGAGATTTTTATACACTCAGCACATACCGGAAGTATAGTCGGTGGAAATAGTGACTTACATGTTGGGGAAATACTCAGGAATGGTGGTAGGAGTTATATCATGCCTTGCAGATGGAGTTAACAGATATTCCTTGGAGTAGATTCAAGACAAAATTTTACGAAAAATATTTCTTACATGCGATTCGCATTGCAAAAGAATTGGAGTTAATGCAATTGAAGCAAGAAAATATGTCTGTTGCTGATTATACCCGTGAATTCGACAACTTGTGTCATCTCTCAAGAGTTTGTCAGGGAAATCCAGCCGACTATGAGGCGTGGAAGTGTGTACAGTATGAGAAAGGGCTTAGAAGAGACATCTTCAACTGCGTGAGTCCGCAAAGGTTAAAGAATTTCCTTGTATTGGTTATGAAAAGTCAAATCGCAGAACGTTACTCCATGAAGTTAGCAATGTTATAGGAAGGCTATGGAGAGACTACTCTAGATGAGCCGTATAGAGCCGGACTAGGCGTGTGTTACAAGTGCGGGAAGCCGGGGCATATAGCTCGAGATTGTCCACACAAGAAACGCCGGAATGCAGTCAAATCCGATCTTCATACCCGAGGTAACCATAAGCTAGCAGTTGAGTTTTTAACTACCTTGTGTATCATTAATATATGTATGATCCATTTGTGAAGCACGATAAGTTTTGATGATCGTGGAGTCCGAGTCGATGGTTAGTCGAAGACTACTAGTTGTTGAGATGGAGCGGTACTTAGCTAACTTAGATGAGTGGCTAGGTTCTTGGAAGATAAGAATCAGAATGACAAAGTGGAAGTCGGGTGAATTATACCTAAGGAATTGGAACCGTTGAGAGCTATGCGGAGTCACCGTTTGAAATCCAGTAACATTAAGATTTCAAGGAAAAGGAATAGAGCGAGTTCAACCTTTAGTTGTTAATTAATCGAGAGACAAGTAGAGGTGAGACCAAATTTCTATACGAGAGAGTTTCCAAGACCGTTCTTGAAGATGTACCAGAATTTCTACTTTAGGGAGAGCATGAGTTTGCTATAGATGTAGTGTCAAAAATCGGATCAGTGTTGATTACACCACAAGTGAAGACATTATTAGAATCAGTAGAGTTCAAGACCGAGTTAAAGAGAGTACTGGAAGAGAGGATCATCCAACTAAGTGTTTCTTTGCGAGAGCATGCCAACTAATCTTGACGACTCAATCTAACCTTTCTCTTATAGCCTACATTGAAAGTCCTATCCTGAACCTTCTTCTGTAAAAGCCCAACTCAATGTTCTTCCGATCTTGTTCCTTACTCGTACAAAGCTTGTCTCTTTTGAATTCAGCCTGAACTCATCCTAATATAATCACATAATTCTTGAGTTCTGGTGATCTGCGGTGCGTGAAATTGCTCCCTTGTGGGAACTCGCATTCCTTTCAAGCCAGCTAGAACCTATACAATCCGACATGCCTTATTCTTTCTATTTAAGCTTTGATTCGAACTTCTTTCCTGAAATGCGACTAGGTTTCTCTTCTTGTGCATCCCATTAGTTCTGTACAACTCCGGTTAACTGTATGTAAGACTTTCTTTTGAATTCTTGTGAACACCGTTCGTGCTACTCGTTCGTTCCTTTGAACATAACTTTTCCTTGAAAAATAAACTCGTATTGGATTTTGCGTCACACATAACTCTTAGATGCAATTATTAGAGTGTCAATCCTTTAGAGCAAGACTTTGGAACATGAAAATGAATCAGTGATATTCCTAGGAAATCTAGAGCCTTAATCCTCGCCGATCGTATCGCTCATGACTAAATGAATGCAATGAGATGCACCTAGGTTCCTTTCCTTGTGCAATTCATCATTTCGGTATAATCCTGATTAACCATATACAAGATTTTCTTTCTGATTTATTACGAACACCATTGTATTGCTCATTCATTTTCGAGCTTAATATCCTTTTGAAAATTAACTCGAGCCTATATTAGTATCATGTATAGATTATAGCTGCAACTGTTGAGATGTTGATTCCTTAAGAGCAAGACTTTTGGACAAGAAAGATGAAGCATGTAAGTGTGTGCCGTTAAAAAGAGTTTTAGAGCTTTAAATTCTTGCCGACCACAAAGCCTATGATTAGTTTACCGCACTAGAAATACACCAGTTATATGGAAACTCAAATATGAAGAGAGCTTTCGAACTCAGAGAAGGATTAACCCCAATTCCAGTAATCAGGATACTCGAACTTATTTAACAACTCAAAATTAGTGTGATACATTACCAGAAGGGTTTAGGATACGTATAAATACAACATCGTGAAATGGTAATGGACGGCATGAGTGAAAAGATTCTGGGGAAATGCTTGGATATAAATTTCGGAGGAAGGAAGGCTAGGTAAGTTGGAACTTTAAATTGGATATCAAGGGTATAACTAAAGGTAAAAGGGAATAGCTATCGATTTCGTAATAGATTGCCAAGGTCTAGGACAAAAAGTGATACTATTAGGAACTCGTGGATCAAATGATCAAGTCCGTTTTGCCCATCGAAGCAAACTACTTATTAGGAATATCAACGAGACTATACATCAGGGAGAAGGTGAGGCTCTACAGTATGCTAAACACCCTTGAATTAATTGGAAACTGGAACATCGAACGTCTTGATTCCTGAATTTGATAGCCGAGACAACAAAGGAAAAGTTACGAAAATTTGAGTAAAGATTCTCATTGTGGAAGCCAACAAAAGAGATAGGCAGATCTAAGAAGAAGACTTCTCAAGTTGGAAGGAAGAAGATACCTATCTCTGAATATTACTTCAACGAACTAGAAGCGGAAGAGCAATAAAAAACTAAGAAGTTAAATCCCGCCAAGTTAGCCCATCTCAAATTTTAAAGAGTATTGATGGTCAGTGGCATGCCAAATAGTTTTTGTCGTACCTTTCGAACCTATTTCAACATACTCCATATGTCATAACTTCTGAAGCATGCCTCTAAAACAAATTCATGTCTTACAAGCTAAGCCAGCTTAAATGAAAGGAGGTGGACGTTTCGAGTGACGAGGTCAGTTTCAAGAAACTCTATATATGCCGAAGGACTACCCACACCTCTTTTCAGATAACTGAATCTGAATTTTGAGGGCAAAATTCCTAATTAGGTGGGTAGGATGTAAACCCCGCTAAAATCGGTAAATAATTAGTTAATAAATAAAATTTTTATTAGGAAAGCTAAAATTTAAAAACTAATATCAAAATAAGATAGAGCTCTTCGAAACGAGAATTTCGACACTAATTTCAAAGAATTTGGCCCAAGATTGGGTCAAACCGGGCCCGTAGGCCCAATATATATAATCATCATTTCAGCCATTTTCCTATTATTTGTTTCCCTTCCAGCGCCGGGAAGAGGGATTGAAGAAAGCAAAGCCACCAAAACCTAAACCCTTATCAATTTTCAATTCATCATAACTTTCGATCCGGAGCTCCGATTGACAAGCCGTTTGCGGCCACGCATTCGTCTCGGAGTCCTCTTCAATTCTATATGAACAAAGTGGTATGTTTCTCACCAATTCATTCCGAGTTCTCTGTACCTTTTTTCTACACGAAAATTATTGAGGTTCTGTGTGATTTTGATAATTTTGGTAGTTTAGGTGCAAACTAAAATTGGATACTTGTTGGGTTGCACTCCAATCATCAATGGGTACGATAAGAACAACCTAAAACCCTAGCCAATTTTTGATTTATTTATGAAAAATATGAATTTGGATATATATGTGAATTAGGGGTGAATTGAGTCATATATATGCATTGGAATTGAGTTGGGAGTACTTCAAGACTTATTAGTGATCAAGGCTTGGTTTGGGGCTGTTTTAATTAAGCTTGGAGGGGCTGTGATTTGTGTTGTGAGGCTGCCTTGGGTGAACTAAGTGATCGACCAAGGTATGGTTTAAGTTTCACACGTTTAATATTTACGGTGTTATGAAAACTTAGATTAGAGGAACCACAGGATAAGTTGAATTGTTAATTGTACTTAATGAGTAGTTTGTAATATTGTTGGAATAAATAGTTGATGAGCTTAAATTAGAATTATGAGGTATTGAGCTTATTAATGTCATGCTTTTGGACTTGCTTATAATGGGTTGTGATATATGTTGATATGTTGGGATTATTGTGTAGATGTTATGGAATGGTGTGGACATTAATGAGCTAGTAGTTGATGATGATGGAATAATACTTGTGGTATTGTAAATTTGCAGGTTTTGTGAGTAGAAAATGAGAATTGGTAAAAATGGGGTTTAGGGTATTTTTGGTAAAATATGAATTTTGATGAACTTTGGTAGTCCATTTCTTGCTCTACAAATTTTGAATAATGATGAGGTTTGTTTAAAATTAAAGAGTGTTTTATAAGCTTGAAATTGATATAAAGTTTGCGAAAAACCAAATTTTGTAGAGGAAGTTATGGATGCCAGAAAGTTGGTGCGAAAAACTGAAATTTTAAAGATTGCAACAGAACCAGATTTCCTGATGTGTGCCCACACACAGAGCTGTGCGCGCGCACCCAATAGAAGCAAAAATCTACCTGTGCGTACACATGCTCTGTGCACCCGCACACCTAGAATTTTTCATAAAGTGTGCGTACGCACACTCTTGTGCGCACGCACACGCCAGGGGGAGTCTTCTGTTGGTGGCGCCCGCACGCATACGTGCGTACGCACACGTCTTGCTTTCTTTTTCGAGGTGTGTGCGTACGCACACGCCCTGTTTTTCAGCACCTTTATTTTTCTATTCTAAACATGGTTTTAAACTCTAAAATCCCCTATTTTTGCCTTGTTAATCCTAGACCCTACTAGTAAGTTAGTAAATAGCAAGAGTTAGGGAGTTTGAGGTAACTTGAGAGTGAAGAAAATGGTAAAAATAAGGAGAAGTGTAAAAAGGGAGTTGTTAATGAATGAGGTTGAACTGCAATGTCTTTAATGACTAATTAAAGAATGATTATGAATATGAACTGGCTTATGAATAATGATATCTGAGATACGAGTTTTTCTGGGAAAAAATCGTGGCTCGCCACCACGTGTTCCAAGTTGAATCTCGATACTCTGTTGACCCTACGTCGTAAGGGTGACCGGGCACGTATAAATTTCCGGGTATGGATATCCCCCATGGAGTGATTATATGATGATTAAATGTGAACTCTATGCATAGACTCTTGGGGATGCGCGACAGAGGACAGTCTAAGGTTTTTGGACTTGTCGAGTTGGCTGGATAACAGACAGATGGGCCCCATATAAAGTTAGGTAGATTTAGAATACTTACCCTTGTTTATGGCTTTTGTTTAGTACTTAAGTTGGTTAATTGAATAACGGAGTTCTAGGATTGCCTATGGCATTCTCAGGACCTTATTTATTATACGCGTGGTACTTTTACCATGCTGAGAACCTCCGGTTCTCATTCCATATTGTATTGTTGTTTTTTAGATGCAGGTCGAGAGGCTCCTCGCTAGGCGTCTGGATCATGGGATGCGAAGTAGCCAATTGGGTGTATTTTGGTTTTCTATTTGTATATATGTACATATGTATCTAGCTTACTCTCCAAGTAACTTGTGTATGCTGCTCCTCTTAGAGGTTAAGGGAGAGATAGGAGTTTACTTGGTATTTTGGTGTATTTTGGGGATACTTATGTATGTTTATATGTATATATATCCTCCGGTCAGCTTTAGCTTTGCAGGCTGAGTCAGGGACTAGTTATGCTATTTCCTTGACTTTCCTTTATTGTTTTGCTTATCTTTATTTTATTCCTATTAGGTTTCTTAGCATGCAATTAATCCGTTTCGTTGAGCGTTGCGCTTTTCATTTTGCGATTTTTGCTTATCCATTTTGTTTCAAGACTCCTAGTATGTTATCCTCCTCTCTATTATGTATTTATTTTACTGCTTAGAGGTCCGTAACACCACACTACCTTTGTTCTACGACTTAAGCGTAAAACTCTGCGTAGTAGGGTGTTACAATTAACACAGGGACGTTGATGCATGGATCGGAGTTCTGTTTTGAAAGAGTGTGAGTTGAGTGACAAAAAGGGATATATGACCACCAACAATGACCTCATCGGTGGAGTGTGTTCTACGGGTGAAAAAGGATAATCTAATGAGAATGCTTTTATTAAGTGACAAGTCAGAATGCAAATCTCAACCATTAAACAGCTGATGAGATTAAATTTTTAAAAATTTGTGCCCTTTTAAACTAATTTTTCCTCAATTTCTATACTACTATCATATCTTCTTTCGTCTTTTTATGTTAGTTTCTCTTTTTAATTTCATAAATGTCATTTTAAATTCTTAATTTGTTTCCTGTTGATGTTTATCTTTGCCTCTAACATTAATCAAATTCTCTCGTGGGTGGTGTGAGTGGATTGCTATCTAGAGGAAAGAGGAGATGAATTTCCAGTTAAGTGAAAGAGATAAAGACAAATAAAACACTTTAATTTTTAAAATATTAAATATATCTAAATCGTTTATTCTAATTCAATTTTGTTAGATAATTAATTAGGTATCAACATACAACCCACTATTAGTTGGATTATAAAAAAGTCGAGAAAATACCAAAAACATATAATTTATTCTATCTCAAAAGATATATAGATTGGTGTATAGTCATTCATACTTTAATTTTATTATTTATCAATTTTATTTCTATCTCACTATCTACCATGTTGTTTTCACTATAATAATAATAATAATAATAATAATAATAATAATAATAATAATAATAATAATAATGAGAGTGTACAAACCACTTTAACTAGAAAGTAGAAATATATGTATGTTGCTCTTAGAAGTAGAAATATTTAAGCAAATTAAAGTAGAATCAAATTACGTATGCTTTAATTTAGTTATCCGCACCAACTCACTGCTATCTTAGCCAGCTAATTTTTTTTATCATATTCATAATAATATACAACATATATATGTCTCTATAAAACTAGTAGGTGTGTGTATTTAAGAAATAATGGAACACAGATAGAGATCTAACAATTTAATTGGTTAACTTTACACAATGCTAGTTAATAAGTGTGTGTATTTAGAGAATAATGGAATACACATAGAGACCTAATAGCTTAATTGGTTAACTTTACACAATGCTAATATAATAATCAAGTCCATTGATTTCTAAACAAAAATATATTATAATTTCTCATATTTGATAATTAAAGTGACAAAGTCTAGTTATTTTTTTTCTCTTTTGTTTGAACAGTCTCACAACAATAATAATGCAATGTATATAAAAAAAAATTAGTTATTGTATATAAAAATATTATTTGATTTTCATAAAAATTTTTATTATACTACTATAAAATAATTAAATTATTTGTTTATTACATATTTAATTATTCTATTATATTAAGTTTAAATATTTAATTAAAAATATATAAATTAATATGTATAAACAAAGACAAAATTTTGTGTAAGGGAAGAAGGGCAATGCCCTGGATTTTTTATTTATATAAATTAAATAAATATTTTATTTACTGAAATAAATAATTTTAAAAATTATTATGAAATATGTCGTCTACTTTTATTTCGTTTACAGTAATAATTTTTAATGTTCTTGTTTATACTGTAAACGAGATATGTATATTTTTTAATTTTTATATATCTCCTTTACAGAAATGGGATATATATATATTTGTAAATATAAAAATATATTTCTTTAAAAATAATAAAAAATATTAATAATTTAAATTGGAACAAACTATTAGAAATGAAATATTTTAAATAATAAAAAAGATAGACAATTTTATACAATAAAAAAATAAACAATTTTAAAAATATTATTATTGTAAACGAGATAGAAGTAGGTGACGTATTTTTGTAATAATTTTAAAAATTATTTATTTCAGTAAATAAAATATTTATTTAATTTATATAAATAAAAAATCTGTAATTCCCCTCTTAATTTTTTTAACAAATTATGTATAAATTTTTATTTAATTCTTTTTTTATAAAATTAATTTTTAGTCTTCGCCAAAATATAACATAATTCTGTTGTTACGTATTATTTTAATACATAGTAATTATCTTAATATTTAATTTTTTTTGCATGTACATAATATTTTTAACTTACAAATATGTTTGTAATGAGCTTAAAAATTTATTTAAAAATTAATAGAAAATATGGTAAACTCTTAATTTTTGTTTGTAATCAAAATTATGTATGTTATATTTTGTAAAAGCTAGTTATTTTAGTAGGAATTTAAATATTAATAAAAAATAGAGTAAAGTGGATAGAGTAAAAACTAGTTATTTTAGTTTTGGAAAAAAATGTGCGAGTTGAGCGACAAAAAGGGATAGATGACCACCAACAATGACTTTATCGATGGAGTGTGTTGTGCGGATGAAAAAGAATAATCTAATGAGAATACTTTTATTAAGTGACAAGTCAGAATGTAAATCTCAATTTTTAAATCAGAATAAACATCTGATGAGATTAAATTTTTACAAATTCATGCCCTCTTAAACTAATTTGTCCTCAATTTCTATATTACTATTATATCTTTTTTCGTCTTTTTGTGTTAGTTTCTCTTTTTAATTTTATGAATGTCATTTTAAATTCTTAATTTGCTTCCTGTTGATATTTACCTTTATTTTCTTCTAACATTAATCAAATTCTTTCGTGGATGGTGTGAGTGGATTGCTATTTAAACTGTTTATTCTAATTCAATTCTGTTAGATAATTAATTAGAGTACTAGCTAATTACAATCAACTATTATTTGAATTATAAAAAAGTCAAAAAAATACGAAAAACATGTAATTTATTCCAAAAATTAATTTTATTATTAAATAAATCTGGAATCAAAAGATACAATAAAATGAAAAGAGTACTTTTATGTATATAAAAATTAATCACTAAATTAAATCAGTCATTATATATCTATTTATATATAAATATACGTGATATTTAACTTATTTTTAATGTGTATTTATTTATTTAATATTTTAATATATATTTTATACTAGTAGTTAATTTTAAAATTAACTTAACATAGTTATATATGCCTATATGGTAATATTTATTTTTCATCGCAAATTACACGACAAAGTTAAGATAATTGGCTTATTTAATGTGAAAGTATAGCTTATAATTGATCATTAAATTTTATTTTCAGACAATTTGATCTTAACCAGGATGATTAAATATTTGATAGATTATAGTAGTAATAGAGACAACTGAAACAGAAAAGCATCGAAACTTATCTTTTTTATGATATGATCAAAGATCAAAGTATCAAACTCACCACTCATTTGACAAAAACATTTTTCCACACATAATTACCGTGTACGAAAAAAGTGTAAGAACCATCAAAGAACATATAGTGCTACTAATAAACATTTTTCCTTTCTTGTCAACTTAATTAAAATGATAAACCATATTATCTTTTTACATATTATTATTTTAATTATGTCAGGTATACGTAAAAATTAGTTATTAAATTAATTATTCATATAAAATATATTTTAAACTATAAAATATAAATTAAAAATTAATTAAATAATTTAATATTCATATACAAAATAGATGATACTTAATTTAATTACTGATTTTTTGAAAATATGTAATATTTTTATTATACATTTTATTATTATTCTTTGCTTTTTTTTTTTTGGTCAAGTATTATTATTCTTTGCTTAAATTTTTATACAATTGTGGTTGCTCCACTGTTGAAGCAAAGATATCTAAAAAGAAGGCACATTGATAGAACATATAATAGTAAGGAATTACATGTATGGTCGACTCATTTGGCATGGAATAATAGAATTGGGAATGGTGGGATTAGGACTTGGGACCAATATTTTTGCCTGCAAAAAAAAAAAAATTTTAGGCCTTTCGTCTCTTACCTTCTTTAACATCAAGGTCATTGTGTATAAAGTTTTTATTTTTAAAGTTAAGAATGAAATTTGAACTCGAGATCTCTAAGTAAAGAAAAAAATACTATATATTTTAAATGCATAAGTTATGACCCAACAATGACTCATATATATTATTTATTTGCAATTATAAAGTAGATATATTATCAAAGTGGTTGACAAAATTAAAAATTAAATAAAATTAGAGACACACATAGACAAATTTACCTAATGTACCTCTAGTTCTTTTCTAATAATTAACTCTATTTTTATAATTTCATTCCTACTTTTAACCAATTTGTCCCTTTTTTTTCAAAAAATTAATTAAATACCAAAGTCTAATTAAAACATTACTGTCAATAATTAACAAAAATAATGAATAACCTAACAAATTAAACTAAATACTATTCGTTGTTGTTCTTATTATATTTACTAGTTACTAAGAGTTGGTAGCTAGTTAGGTCACTGTGCTGGGTAGGTAATTAGGTATGGTGAAGAAAAAAGGATGGCCCCGCTCCCCGATGGTATTATTTTATTATTTATACAAAAATTATGACTCATTTCCTCTTTTATTGTCATATGATTATGGACATCCTTATTTACAAGAATTTGTAACCATTTGATTTTAAATAGAGCATCACAACTTTTTTTTATTATTTCTCTTGAATATTTGAGTTGGTGAGAATTTGTGACGCACTTTATTCTCCCACAATTTGAATTTTGAGTTTGGGTTTAGTTTCATAATTTTTTCCTTCGTAATCTTCTTTCCCCTTTGTAGTGGAAGAAGTATTTGAGCTTTAGCTTTGTTCGTAGCCATAAATTGTAAATGATATAAACTAAAATTTTTGTTAATTAATTTCTAGTGCCTTTTGTTCCTCAGTGCAAGATTGGTTTGGCATTAATAAGATGCCCGCGTGTTATATTGAATGCATTGTTGTTTATTTTTGCATCCTTTCTAATTATTCAATTTCGACGGGTTCCCATTTTCAAAGTTAAAACCCATGTGAAACTCAAAGCAAGAAGATGTTGCTTATTTGTCGGGTTTTTCGGTAGTAGACTTCAAACTGAAAGAGATATTTTCAATTTTAATTTTCATATATGATCACTAAAATTAAAGACAATTTTAATTTTTATATATGATCACCAAAATTAAAGACAATATATTTAGTAAAATTTTTTAAAGAGGTGTCTGTACTTTTAAAATATTGCTGTATTTTTAAAAAGCAACTAAAGTGGAGTTTTTTAAAATTAGTTTGTATTTTTAAATTTTAAAAGTCTAATATAATTTCATATATTAATTAATTTTTAAATTTAATGTTTAAATTTATGTCTTTTATAGTATTTTTAAATTTTAAAAGCTATCTTATTAAAAGTAATTATTATTTTTAAAATTCAAAATTCTGTTAATTTATTAGCATAGTTTAAAATCAAAATTCTATTAGTTTGTTAGCGTAGTTTAAATTCAAAATTTTGATAGTTTATTTTGGTTTTGTGTATATATAGTTAGAGAGAGAAAATGATAAAAAGAAATTTCTAATTAAATTTGCTCTTCATTTGGATTAAGAATTAAGTGTTGCTTCTTCGCCTTCCAGCACTACTGGAAGAACAGGTTCTCATCTTTGCCAACCGTCATACCATAGAAAGGGTTTCTATTCCACATTTCCCTAGCTTTCTCACAAGTAAATAGGCCATGTATAACTTGTTTGGAAAAGTCTAGGGCCAGTAACTTTTGTGTTTTTTGGCCAGCACTTAACCATCAAAACAAAAGTGAGTGATCTTCTATTATTAGATATAATCTTACACTATTAAAAATACTATTGATGACCAATCAATGGTTACAAAACACCAAAATTACTGACCTCTAATATTCCTCTTTATCACTTATATTTATTAAGAGTTATTTTTAATTTGACCAAACATAGATGCTACGTTTTTTAAAAGATAAAAATTTTATCAAATTAAATTTAAATAGAGCGCACTTATGGGTTTAAGAAAGTCTTAAAGAGGTTCTAGAAAGAATTTTTTTTATTAGCTTTTTTATTAGATTATAAATAGCCTCTTAAATATAATATTTACTTAACACGTAAAAGTTTATACAGTTTGTTTATAACAATACTAGAATAATTTATTCACATATTTTAGAAATAAAAATAGACTATAAAGGTATAATATAGGATTAAAATTGTCAATTTCAGTAATTATACATTCAAAGCAATTTCGATTTTATTATTATTAACATAACCAAATAATATTTATTCTAATTAATAACTTTTTTTTAATTAAAAGTTTCTAATCTACTAATCTAAACATAACCAAATAATATTTATTCTAATTTAGTACCAAGTTTTTTCCAGTTGAGAAGGCATTTTAAATTTACATGTAATTCTTTTTTTTTTTTTCCGGGGCCCCCATATGTAGGTAAGCCCCCATATGTAGGTAAATTCTACATCTTATAACTTATGATGATTATGTTATTTGGCCATTTAAATTGAGTGTTTAATATATCTATTTGATGTATTTTGTTGATAACAAGTTATTACCTAAAATACAACTGAATTTTGTGATGCAGATAGAGAACAACGACAGGCTCCATGCAGAACTCATAATGAAGTTTAAGAAAAATGCTGATAATCAAGTCGATTGATTTTTGAAGAAGTCATGAGTGTGCTTCAAGAAATAAAAGTGTATTGTAATTTTCTATATCTGATCATAAACAGATTCTTAAGCCGCATGAGACATGAGTAATTGAGTAGTATTATATTCCTTTGATTTTTCATAGAATCCAACAAAAATGAGCGATTACTCAGTTTTGTCTATAATTACATCTTTTAAAGATGATTTTATTTAAAAATATACATAAATTTCTAAAATTATTTCAAAATGCATCTCAATCAATTGGCTAAAAGTTCAGCGGACTGTTACATTGTCACTGTCTGACAATTTACTATTTTTAAATTCATGTTAGAAATTATAAACGATTGATAATTGGAGTTAACTCTCTATATAATTCAACTTTTTTATTAGTAGAAGTCGATTATTAAGATTGCTGCTCTGTAACTATAAATGATATGTCTAATTGGGGTAAGGTGTATTATAAAAATACTGTTTAATGCACGAATTTGTACTCAACAAATCAATAATATAGGAAATGAGTCCTTGATTAAAGAGAAGAAGTCCTCACAAAAAAAAGAAAGAAGAAGGTAAACGGTGATAAAAATGTTTGTAATATCTAAAAAAATGCTTTTTTAATGTAAATAAAAGATATTTAAATGATACAATTTATTTTCACATAAAAATAAGAGAGAGGGGGAGGAGAAAACTATCAAGTAAAAGCTATTTCATAGACTTTTTGTTCACAAATTTTTTTTGTTTCATATTTTATTTTAAGAATTCCATTATGTAGATTATGAGAAAAGTTATTTGACAATATAAAATTATTTTATATCACCAGCATATTGAAAGTAATTTTTTTTAACAGATGCATATCATATATTTAGAAGTTCAAAAATACTCTCACATTAACATAAAGCTAGTTATAGAAGAAGCTAGTCATAATAAAAAAAAAATAAGAAAATAAACTAATAATAGTATCTTCGTCAAATAAGATTAGATATAGTCAATTTGACAATTCACTACTAAATTATGGAGAATTCTTCAAACCAATTCTAGTTTTCGATTAACTTGAGTTTATTGGTACATTAGATCTAAGGCTTTATTTTGTTTTATGTTTAGAAAATCAGACAATACACCGTACAAATTATATTTGGATATAAAACTATTTTTTTTCTCTTATATGTGTATTCTTTCTAATAATTTTCTTCAAAATTTGAACATATGTCTTCTTTTTGAGAATAGTGTTGCTCCTTTATTAATGATTACTATTGCTCCCAATACTAACTGGTTTTTAATAATAAGTAGACCATATATATATATATATATATATATATATATATATATATATAGAATTCAACTAGTTTATGCACTATAGATTTTTCAAATTTAAGAAGTAGATCAAAAGTGCACTAGTTAAAGTGTTGGATCCAATATGATGTATGTCCCGTAAAATTGCAATACAATTACATTTCATTCTCTAATGCTGGATGTCTCTAAAGATTAAATAAAGCACAATATATGATAATGGACGGTTTCTTAATTGCGTTGTCAGCCACCTCACTTGAGGGAGACATTAAATTTAAAATAACGAAATCATAATCTTCTATACATCAAATTTTTTACTATCTTCAACAATCTACCACATATGGAGAACCGCCAATTATATGGTTCCCACCCAATCACTTGCTACATACATATCCCAATTCTCAGGTAAATAATTTAGACAAATCTATACATGTTTTTAGTTAATACGCGTTTGGTAATTTCACAAAACTTAAACTGAATATGATTATGTAAAAATTATTATTTACAATTGCAATTCTCATTAGAATTAGTTTAAATCCCCCCCTCCTTACAAATAGATTTTATCCAAGTTTGTGTTTGGCTTCTCCATTTTGTCTTTGAAAACAACAATTGGATATTCTTTCACAAGTTATGTTTTAGGATTAATTAGGTTAAACTCGTCAATTTTAAATTAAGTTCTAGAATTAATTGGGTTAAACTCGTCAATTTTAAATTAAGTTCTGGCAATCAGTAATTTGGAAATGAATATGTAATCATCCTATATATTGAGTCATGTATTTTTTTTCTTTTTTTTTATTTGTCAGAGATAGTTTGTTCCTTGAAATTGACTCATTTTTATAGTAAATATATAGTGAAACTATCGTTAACAAGGTTTTTCATATACAGTTAAGTGGAATAATAATGCAAGAAAATTGATGAATTATGACTTTCAATAATAACCAGAATATTTTTAGTTATCAAGGCCTTAATTATTCTTACCATGTTTACTTATCAAGGCCTTAACAAGTCAATGAGTATTAGTTTTTACCCTTTTTGTTCTTTTACCTTCACATTTTTTTTAAAATTAGATTATTTTGGGAATGTTCTCTGAAAGTCTTTGCTAGGTAACAAGCCAACAATAATCCATAAGTTCTATTCATTTTTATATAATGATGAATAAAAAGAGAAAAATAATTAAACAATAAAGATAGTAATGATCAGCTGCAACGAGGGACCAATATTTTTACGCATTTTATTTTTTTTCACTAATATTTTTCCACCTCACCATTCCACAAAACATTGAGCATATTATGAAATGGAATAGAATTATAAGTTTAAAGAACCTCTTTTTTACTGACATGTATAAATGATCCATGACCACGCACATGTTCTTAGTTTGTTTCTCCATCTACCATCCTCAGGAACATTTCCAGCAATATCTATTCATCACTCTTATATTCCTTAGTTTTTTTTATTATTTAAAATGAATAATAAAATACTAGTTGATTTATATATAACAAAATACTATAATAAAATACATGTTTGAATTATGTATGTTTTTTTACATATTATATAAATGTTGACTTGCTCAGTAAAGTAGTTAATATATCAGTTAATTAAAAAAATAATTTGGTAAATTACGCATGCAATTTGTATTAAAAAAATTGTTACAAAATAAATATTTTGCTTTTGTAACTAAAGAAAAAAATGTTACAAAATCATCTTACATTTTGTAACAAAATTTTATGATAGGAAAAAATATATTGTCACCAAAAATATTTTGAAGATCAAAATTTGTTATCACTTTTGTAAAAAAATATTACATTGAATTGTAACAGTTCCATTTTTTGTTACAAAAACTTTTTGTAACCGGACATACTGCAACGGCCCTTTTTTGTCACAAATTCCTTTTGTTTCAAAATTTTGATTTTTTTGTAATAAATTTTTTATTACAAATATTACTTTTTCTTGTAGTGTGCAATATGTACACAATGATAAAAGTAAAACCTTGCTGTTGAGTCAATTGCTTCTGAAATTGTATAGATTGCCTCCAGTGATCATGTACATAATGCATGTGTCAACTTCAACCAGCAAAATGCAAAATGGTGGTACTCCACTTTTCATAATCTGACTGCTATGGTTGGTGTGAGTGTTCTGATACTAGAGGCAAGTCCTTAAAGAAGGTTCATGAAATGTTTTGCTCTGAATGCACGTGCTCTAATACTGGAGGCAAGTCCTTGAAAAAGGTTCATGAAATATTTTGCTCTAAATGCATGTATTCTGATACTGGTGGCAAGTTCTTGAAGAAATAAACTGTTTTACGCTGAATGGACGTGTTCTAATACTTGAGGCAAGTCTTTGAAGAAGGTTTATGAAATGTTTTACCGACTTCAACGACTATTGCCTCCAGTGATCATGTACACAATGTAGGTGCCGACTTCAACTAGAAAAATACGAAATGGTTGTACTCTGCTTTTCACAAGCTGACCGCCATGGTTGGTGCGAGTGTTTTCATACTGGAGATAAGTCCTTGAAGAAGGTTCATGAAATATTTTGCCCTGAATGCACGTGTTCTGATACTAGAAGTAAGTCCTTGAAGAAATGAAATGTTTTACCCTCAATGCACGTATTCTGATACTAGAGGCAAGTCCTTAAAGAAGGTTTATAAAATGTTTGACTGACTTCAACGACTATTGCATCCAGTGATCAGTACATAATGCAGGTGTTGACTTCAACCAGCAAAATGTGAAATTGTGGCACTCCACTTTCCACAACCTAATCGCCATGGTTGGTGCGAGTATTAGTTTTTACCCTTTTTATATTTTTTACCTTCACATTTTTTATTTTAAAATTAGATTATTTTGGGAATGCTCTCTGAAAGTCTTTGCTAGGTAACAGGCTAACAATAATACATAGGTTCTATTCATTTTTATATAATGATGAATAAAAAGAGAAAAACAATTAAACAATGAAGATAGTAACGATCAGCTGCAAGGAGGGACCAATATTTTTACGTATTTCATTTTTTTCTACTAATATTTTTCCACCTCACCATTCCACAAAACGTTGAGCATATTATGAAATGGAATAGAATTATAAGTTTAAAGAACCTCTTTTTTACTGGCATGTATAAATGATCCATGACCACGCACATGTTCTTAGTTTGTTTCCCCATCCACCATCCTCAGGAACATTTTCAGCAATATCTATTCATCACTCTTATATTCCTTATTTTCTTATTATTTAAAATGAATAATAAATACTAGTTGATTTATATATAATAAAATACTATAATAAAATACATGTTTGAATTATGTATGCTTTTTTTTTTACATATTATATAAATGTTGACTTGCTCAGTAAAGTAGTTAATATATCAGTTAATTAAAAAAATAATTTGGTAAATTACGCATGTAATTTGTATTAAAAAAAATTGTTACAAAATAAATATTTTGCTTTTGTAACTAAAGAAAAAAAAATGTTACAAAATCATGTTATATTTTGTAACAAAATTTTATGATAGGAAAAAATATATTGTCACCAAAAATATTTTGAAGATCAAAATTTGTTATCACTTTTGTAACAACTTTCGGTTTTTTGTATCAAAAAAATTTGTTACAAAATATAACTTTGAATTGTAACAGTTCCATTTTTTGTTACAAAATTTTTTGTAACGGGACATATTGCAACGACCCTTTTTTGTCACAAATTCCTTTTGTTTCAAAATTTCGATTTTTTGTAATAAATTTTTTTGTTACAAATATTGCTTTTTCTTGTAGTGCGCAATATATACCCAATGATAAAAGTAAAACCTTGCTGCTGAGTCAATTGCTTCTGAAATTGTATAGATTGCCTCCAGTGATCATGTACACAATGCATGTGTCAACTTCAACCAGCAAAATACAAAATGGTGGTACTCCACTTTCCATAATCTGACTGCTATGGTTGGTGTGAGTGTTCTGATACTAGAGGCAAGTCCTTAAAGAAGGTTCATGAAATGTTTTGTTCTGAATGCACGTGCTCTGATACTGGAGGCAAGTCCTTAGAAAAGGTTCATGAAATATTTTGCTCTAAATGCATGTATTCTGATACTGGTGGCAAGTTCTTGAAGAAATAAAATGTTTTACACTGAATGGACGTGTTCTAATACTTGAGGCAAGTCCTAGAAGAAGGCTTATGAAATGTTTTGCCGACTTCAATGATTATTGCCTCCAGTGATCATGTACACAATGTAGGTGCCGACTTCAACTAGAAAAATGCGAAATGGTTGTACTCCGCTTTTCACAACCTGACCGCCATGGTTGGTGCGAGTGTTTTCATACTCAAAATTAGTCCTTGAAGAAGGTTCATGAAATGTTTTGCCTTAAATGCACGTGTTCTGATACTAGAAGTAAGTCCTTGAAGAAATGAAATGTTTTACCCTCAATGCACGTGTTCTGATACTATAGGCAAGTCCTTAAAGAAGGTTTATAAAATGTTTGGCTGACTTCAACGACTATTGCCTCCAGTGATCAGTACATAATGCAAGTGTTGACTTCAACCAGCAAAATGTGAAATTGTGATACTCCACTTTCCACAACCTAATCGCCATGGTTGGTGCGAGTATTAGTTTTTACCCTTTTTATTTTTTTACCTTCACATTTTTTTATTTTAAAATGAGATTATTTTGGGAATGCTCTCTGAAAGTCTTTGCTAGGCAACAGGCCAACAATAATACATAGGTTCTATTTATTTTTATATAATGATGAATAAAAAGAGAAAAATAATTAAACAATGAAGATAGTAATGATCAGCTGCAACGAGTGATCAATATTTTTATGCACTTCTTTTTTTTTTACTAATATTTTCCCACCTCACCATTCCACAAAACGTTGAGCATATTATGAAATGGAATAGAATTATAAGTTTAAAGAACCTCTTTTTTACTGGCATGTATAAATGATCCATGACCACGCACATGTTCTTAGTTTGTTTCTCCATCCACTATGCTCAGGAACATTTTCAGCAATATCTGTTCATCACTCTTATATTCCTTAGTTTTTTTTTATTATTTAAAATGAATAATAAAATACTAGTTGATTTATATATAACAAAATACTATAATAAAATACATGTTTGAATTATGTATGTTTTTTTTTTACATATTATATAAATATTGACTTGCTCAGTAAAGTAGTTAATATATCAGTTAATTAAAAAAATAATTTGGTAAATTATGCATGCAATTTGTATTAAAAAATTGTTACAAAATAAATATTTTGCTTTTGTAACTAAAGAAAAAAAATGTTACAAAATCATGTTACATTTTGTAACAAAATTTTATCAGAATTTGTTATTACTTTTGTAACGACTTTCGATTTTTTGTATCAGAAAAATTTGTTACAAAATATTACTTTGAATTGTAACAGTTCCATTTTTTGTTACAAAAACTTTTTGTAACGGGACATACTGCAACGGTCCTTTTTGTCACAAATTCCTTTTGTTTCAAAATTTCAATTTTTTGAAACAAATATTGCTTTTTCTTGTAGTGCTGCAATATGTACACAATGATAAAAGTAAAACCTTGCTCCTGAGTCAATTGCTTCTGAAATTGTGTAGATTGCCTCCAGTGATCATGTACACAATGCATGTGTCAACTTCAACCAGCAAAATGCAAAATGGTGGTACTCCACTTTCCATCATCTGACTGCCATGGTTGGTGTGAGTGTTCTGATACTAGAGACAAGTCCTTAAAGAAGGTTCACGAAATGTTTTGTTCTAAATGCACATGCTCTGATACTGGAGGCAAGTCCTTGAAAAAGGTTCATGAAATATTTTGCTCTAAATACATGTATTCTAATACTAGTGGCAAGTTCTTGAAGAAATAAAATGTTTTACGCTGAATGGATGTGTTCTAATACTTGAGGCAAGTCCTTGAAGAAGGTTTATGAAATGTTATGCCGACTTTAACGACTATTGCCTCCAGTGATCATGTACACAATGTAGGTGCCGACTTCAACTAGAAAAATGCGAAATGGTTGTACTCCGCTTTTCACAACCTGACCGCCATGGTTGGTACGAGTGTTTTCATACTGGAGATAAGTCCTTGAAGAAGGTTCATGAAATATTTTGCCCTGAATGCACGTGTTCTGATACTAGAAGTAAGTCCTTGAAGAAATAAAATGTTTTACCCTGAATGCACGTGTTCTGATACTAGAGGCAAGTCCTTGAAGAAGGTTCATAAAATATTTGGCTGACTTCAACTACTATTGCCTCCAGTAATCAATACATAATTGATGAGCGGATAATTTATACGCTTTTTGGCATTATTTTTAGTATGTTTTTAGTAGAATCTGGCTACTTTTAGGGATGTTTTCATTAGTTTTTATGTTAAATTCACATTTCTGGACTTTACTATGATTTTGTGTGTTTTTCTGTGATTTCAGGTATTTTCTGGATGAAATTGAGGGACTTGAGCAAAAATCAGATTCAGAGGTTGAAGAATGACTGCTGATGCTGTTGGATTCTGCCCTCCCTGCACTCAAAATGGATTTTCTGGAGCTACATAACTCAAAATGGCGCGCTTCCAATTGCGTTGGAAAGTAGACATCCAGGGCTTTCCAGCAATGTATAATAGTCCATACTTTGCCCAAGTTTAGACGATGCAAACTGGCGTTCAACACCAGCTCTCTGCCCAATTCTGGCGTCCAGCGCCAAAAACAAGTTGCAAAGTGGAGTTCAACGCCCAAACTGGCACAAAAGCTGGAGTTTAACTCCAAGAATGACCTCTACACGTGTAAAGTTCAAGCTCAGCCCAAGCACACACCAAGTGGGCCCCGGAAGTGGATTTATGCATCAATTACTTACTTCTGTAAACCCTAGTAGCTAGTTTATTATAAATAGGACTTTTTACTATTGTATTAGACATCTTTTGATCAGATCCTGGATTGTATTTTTGATCCTGTGATCACGTTTTGGGGGCTGGCCATTCGGCCATGCCTGGACCTTTCACTTATGTATTTTCAACGGTAGAGTTTCTACACTCCATAGATTAAGGTGTGGAGCTCTGCTGTTCCTCAAGGATTAATGCAAAGTACTATTGTTTTCTATTCAATTCAACTTATTCCGCTTCTAAGATATTCATTCGCACTTCAACCTGAATGTGATGAACGTGACAATCATCATCATTCCCTATGAACGTGTGCCTGACAACCACTTCCGTTCTACCTTAGATTGAATGAATATCTCTTGGATCTCTTAATCAGAATCTTCGTGGTATAAGCTAGATTGATGGCGGCATTTATGAGAGTCCGGAAAGTCTAAACCTTGTCCGTGGTATTCCGAGTAGTACTCTGGGATTGAATGACTGTGACGAACTTCAAACTCGCAAGTGCTGGGCGTAGTGACAGATGCAAAAAGATAGTAAATTCTATTCCAGTATGATCGAGAACCTCAAAGATGATTAGCCATGCAATGACAGCGCATCGGACCATTTTCACAGAGAGGAATAGGATGCAACCATCGACAAGGGTGATGCCTCCAGACGATTAGCCGTGCTGTGACAGAGCATTTGGACCATTTTTCCGAGAGGATTGAAAGTAGCCATTGGCACCGGTGACATCCTTACAAAAAGCCAGCCATAGAAAGGAGTAAGACTGATTGGATGAAGACAGCAGGAAAGCAGAGGTTCAGAGGAACGAAAGCATCTCTATGCGCTTATCTGAAATTCTCACCAATGATTTACATAAGTATTTCTATCCTTATTATATTATCCTATTTTCGAAAACTCCATTATTATTTTATATCCGCCTGACTAAGATTTACAAGGTGACCATAGCTTGCTTCATACCAACAATCTCCGTGGGATCGACCCTTACTCACGTAAGGTTTATTACTTGGACGACCCAGTACACTTGCTGGTTAGTTGTATCGAAGTTGTGACAAATTATGAATTGAGATTAGAGCACCAAGCCTTTGGAGCCATTACCAGAGATCACAATTTCGTGTACCAAGTTTTTGGCGCCGTTGCCGGGGATTGTTTGAGTTTTCGGCAAGCTTTTGGTCCGGTAACATCAGTGCCAAATTTTGATCCGACAACAGCACCAAGTTTTTGGCACCGTTGCCGGGGATTGTTCGAGTTTGGACAACTGACGGTTCATCTTGTTGCTCAGATTGGGTAACTTTCTTTTCATTTTCTTTTCAAAAAGTTTTCAAAAATTTTTCAAAAATCTTTCAAAAATTTCTCCTTTGTTTTCGAAAAAAAAATGTTTTCAAAAATATATTTTCCTTCAAAATTTTTAAGAATGAATTCTAGTGTTTCATAAAGCATGCTAAAGCCTGGCTGGCTGTAAAGCCATGTCTAAATTCCTTTAGACTGAGGTTTTGGCTTAAAATTGAATGAATTACACTCATATTTTTACTAAAGCTTGGCTTGCTATTAAGCCATGCCTGACCCTTTGATTGGAGCTTTAGACTAAAGAGCATAAGATTCCTGGAATTCATATTAAAAATTTTGGAATCCTTATTTTTCTTTTTCAAAATGATTTTCGAAAAAAATTTAAAAGAAAATACAAAAAAATCATAAAATCATAAAAATCAAAAATAATTTTGTGTTTCTTGTTTGAGTCTTGAGTCATGTTATAAGTTTGGTGTCAATTGCATACTCATCTTGCATTTTTCGAAAAACTTTCATGCATTCATAGTGTTCTTCATGATCTTCAAGTTGTTCTTGGTAAGTCTTCTTGTTTGATCTTTGCATTTGCATGTTTTGTGTCTTTTCTTGTTTTTCATATGCATTCTTGAATTCTTAGTGTCTAAGCATTAAAGAATTCTAAGTTTGGTGTCTTGCATGTTTTCTTTGCATTAAAAATTTTTCAAAAATATGTTCTTGATGTTCATCATGTTCTTCATAGTGTTCTTGGTGTTCATCTTGACATTTATAGCATTCTTGCATGCATTCATTGTTTTGATCTAAAAATTTCATGCATTGCATCATTTTAGTGTTTTTCTCTCTCATCATAAAAAATTTCAAAAATAAAAAAAATATCTTTCCCTTTTTCTCTCTTAAAATTTTGAAAATTAGATTTGACTTTTTCAAAAATTTTTAAAAATATAGTTGTTTTTATGAGTCAAATCAAATTTTCAATTTAAAAATCTTATCTTTTTCAAAAATCAAATCTTTTTCATTTTTCTTAGTTATTTTTGAAAATTTTAAAAATATTTTTCAAAAATCTTTTTCTTATCTTTATCTCCTAATTTTCAAAAATAACAATAACAATTAATATTTTGATTCAAAAATTTCAAGTTTGTTACTTGCTTGTTAAGAAAGATTATTCAAACTTTGAGTTCTAGAATCATATCTTGTGATTTCTTGTGAATCAAGTCATTAATTGTGATTTTAAAAATCAAATCTTTTTCAAAAACTAATTTCAATCATATCTTTTCAAAAATATCTTCTTATCTTATCTTTTTCAAAATATGATTTCAAAATATCTTTTCTAACTTCCTAACTTCTTATCTTTTCAAAATTTGTTTTAACTAACTAACTAACTTTTTGTTTGTTTCTTATCTTTTTCAAAACTACCTAACTAACTCTCTCTCTCTCTAATTTTCGAAGATATCTCTCCTCTTTTTTTTAAAAAAAATTCTTTTTAATTAACTAATTATTTTGATTTTTTATTTTAATTTTTGAAAAACCACTAACCTTTTTCAAAAACTATTTTCGAAAATCACTAACTCTTTTTCAAAAATTATTTTCGAAATTCTCCCTCTCTCATCTTATTCTATTTATTTATTCATC
The DNA here is from genome assembly GCF_003086295.3 of Arachis hypogaea. NCBI lineage: Eukaryota > Viridiplantae > Streptophyta > Magnoliopsida > Fabales > Fabaceae > Arachis > Arachis hypogaea. The sequence goes on from NC_092054.1 coordinate 135,581,937, forward strand.
CACTAACATCTCCTCATCTCACATCTCTGCTCTCCTCACCCTTGTGTTTCTTTCCTTACATTACATTCTTTGTCCCCTTCCTTTCTTCCACTCACACAGGGACCTCTATACTGTGGTATAAAGGATCCCTATTATTATTATTATTATTATTATTATTATTATTATTATTATTTTATTATTATTATTATTATTATTATTATTATTATTATTATTATTATTATTATTATTATTATTATTATTTATTATTATTATTATTATTATTATTATTATTATTATTATTATTATTATTATTATTATTATTATTATTATTATTATTATTATTATTATTATTATTTATTATTATTATTATTATTATTATTATTATTATTATTATTATTTATTATTATTATTATTATTATTATTATTATTATTATTATTATTATTATTATTATTATTATTATTATTATTATTATTATTATTATTATTATTATTTTCTGTGCCCTCTTCTTTGTCATATGAGCAGGAGCAAGGACAAGAATATTCTTGTTGAAGCAGATCCAGAACCTGAAAGGACTCTGAAAAGGAAACTAAGAGAAGCTAAATTACAACAATCCAGAGATAACCTTTCAGAAATTTTCGAACAGGAAGAGGAGATGGCAGCCGAAAATAATAATAATGCAAGGAGGATGCTTGGTGACTTCACTGCACCAAATTCCAATTTACATGGAAGAAGCATCTCCATTCCTGCTATTGGAGCAAACAATTTTGAGCTGAAACCTCAGCTAGTTTCTCTGATGCAGCAGAACTGCAAGTTTCATGGACTTCCATCTGAAGATCCTTTTCAGTTCTTAACTGAATTCTTGCAGATCTGTGATACTGTTAAGACTAATGGAGTAGATCCTGAAGTCTACAGGCTCATGCTTTTTCCTTTTGCTGTAAGAGACAGAGCTAGAGTATAGTTGGACTCTCAACCCAAAGACAGCCTGAACTCTTGGGATAAGCTAGTCACGGCTTTCTTAGCCAAGTTCTTTCCTCCTCAAAAGCTGAGCAAGCTTAGAGTGGATGTTCAAACCTTCAGACAGAAAGAAGGTGAATCCCTCTATGAAGCTTGGGAAAGATACAAGCAGCTGACCAAAAAGTGTCCTTCTGACATGCTTTCAGAATGGACCATCCTGGATATATTCTATGATGGTTTATCTGAGCTATCAAAGATGTCATTGGATACTTCTGCAGGTGGATCCATTCACCTAAAGAAAACGCCTGCAGAAGCTCAAGAACTCATTGACATGGTTGCTAATAACCAGTTCATGTACACTTCTGAGAGGAATCCTGTGAGTAATGGGACGCCTATGAAGAAGGGAGTTCTTGAAATTGATACTCTGAATGCCATATTGGCTCAGAACAAAATATTGACTCAGCAAGTCAATATGATTTCTCAGAGTCTGAATGGAATGCAAGCTGCATCCAACAGTGCTCAAGAGGCATCTTCTGAAGAAGAAGCTTATGATCTTGAAAACCCTGCAATAGCAGAGGTGAATTACTTAGGTGAACCTTATGGAAACACCTATAATCCATCATGGAGAAATCATCCAAATCTCTCATGGAAGGATCAACAAAAGCCTCAACAAGGCTTTAATAATGGTGGAAGATACAGGTTTACCAATAGTAAACCTTTTCCATCATCCACTCAGCAACAGACAGAGAACTTTGAACAAAATACCTCTAATTTAGCAAACTTAGTCTCTGATCTGTCCAAGGCCACTGTAAGTTTCATGAATGAAACAAGGTCTTCCATTAGAAATTTGGAAGCACAAGTGGGCCAGCTGAGTAAAAGGATCACTAAAATCCCTCCTAGTACTCTCCCAAGCAATACAGAAGAGAATCCAAAAGGAGAGTGCAAGGCCATTGAATTGATCACCATGGCCGAACCTGTAAGGGAAGGAGAGGACGTGAATCCCAAGGAGGAAGACCTCCTGGGACGTCCAGTGATCAATAAGGAGCTTCCCTCTGAGGAACCAAAGGAATCAGAGACTCATCTAGAGACCATAGAGATTCCATTGAACCTCTTTATGCCATTCATGAGCTCTGATGAGTATTCCTCTTCTGAAGAGAATGAGAATGTCACTGAAGAGCAAGCTGCCAAGTTCCTTGGTGCAATCATGAAGCTGAATGCCAAATTATTTGGCATTGAGACTTGGGAAGATGAACCTCCCTTGTTCACCAATGAACTAAGTGATATGGATCAACTAACATTGCCTCAGAAGAAATAGGATCCTGAAAAGTTCTTAATACCTTGTACCATAGGTACCATAATCTTTAAGGCTCTGTGTGACCTTGGTTCAGGGATAAATCTCATGCCTCTCTCTATAATAGAGAAACTGGGAATCTATGGGGTGCAAGCTGCTAAAATCTCATTAGAGATGGCAGACAACTCAAGAAAACATGCTTATGGACAAGTAGAGGATGTGTTAGTAAAGGTGGAAGGCCTTTACATCCCTACTGATTTCATAGTCCTAGATACTGGGAAGGATGAGGATGAATTCATCATCCTTGGAAGACCTTTCCTAGCCACGGCAAGAGCTGTGATTGATGTGGATAGAGGAGAATTGATCCTTCAAATAAATGAGGACAACCTTGTGTTTACAACTCAAGGATCTCTCTCTGCATCCATGGAGAGGAAGCATAAAAAGCTTCTCTCAAAGCAGAGTCAAACAAAGCCCCCACAGTCAAACTCTAAGTTTGGTGTCAAACCCCCATATCCAAACTCTAAGTTTGGTGTTAGGAGGTCTCAACAAAGCTCTGCACATCTGTGAGGCTCCATGAAAGCCCACTGTCAAGCTATTGACATTAAAGAAGCACTTGTTGGGAGGCAACCCAATGTTTATTTATCTAATTTTATTTTTGTTTTTCATGTTTTCTTAGGTTCATGATCATGTGGAGTCACAAAATAAACGAAAAATTTAGAAACAGAATCAAAAACAGCGGAAGAAAAATCACACCCTGGAGGAAGCACCTGTTTGGCGTTCAATGCCAGAACAGAGCATGGTTCTGGCGCTGAACGCCCAAAATGGGCAGTATCTGGGCGCTGAACGCCCAAAATGGGCAGCATCTGGGCGCTAAACGCCAGAATTGCACCCTGGAGAAGAGCTGGCGCTGAACGCCCAGAACAAGTATGGTTCTGGCGTTGAGAAACAACAAATGGGCGTTGAACGCCCAAAATGGGCACCAACCTGGCGCTGAACGCCCAGAGTTGTGTGCAAGGGCATTTTACATGCCTAATTTGGTGCAAGGTTGTAAATCCTTAAACACCTCAGGATCTGTGGACCCCACAGGATCCCCACCTACCTCCACTCACTCTCTTCTCTCTTCTCTCTTCTCAATCATCCTCTATTCCCAATAAACACTCTTCTCCAAAACTCTTCACCTATCACCTCCATCCCTCTTCCCTATTAACCCTTCACCACTCACATCCACCCACTCTTCCCCATAAACCTACCCAATAAACTCCACCTACCTTCAAAATTCAAAATCAATTTCCCACCCAAACCCACCCATATGGCCGAACCTTAACCCCCCTCCCTTCCATATATAAAGCCTTCCATTCTTCTTCATTTTCACACAACACAACCCTCTCTTTCCCTTCTTGGCCGAAACACACCTCCCCCCTCTTCTCCATTTCTTCTTCTTCTTCATCTATTCTTTCTTCTCTTGCTTGAGGGCGAGCAAAATTCTAAGTTTGGTGTGGTAAAAGCATAAGCTTTTTGTTTTTCCATTACCATTAATGGCACCTAAGACTGAAGAATCCTCTAGAAAAGGAAAAGGGAAGACAAAAGCTTCCACCTCCAAGTCATGGGAGATGGAAAGATTCATCTCCAAAGCTCATCAAGACCACTTCTATGATGTTGTGGCCAAGAAGAAGGTGATCCCTGAGGTCCCTTTCAAACTCAAGAGAAATGAGTATCCAGAGATCCGACATGAAATCCAAAGAAGAGGTTGGGAAGTTCTAACAAACCCCATCCAACAAGTCGGCATCCTAATGGTTCAAGAGTTCTATGCCAATGCATGGATCACTAGGAACCATGATCAAAGAAAGAACCCGAATCCAAAGAATTATGTTACAATGGTTCGGGGGAAATACTTAGATTTTAGCCCGGAGAATGTGAGGTTGGCGTTTAACTTGCCTATGATGCAAGGAGATGAACGCTCCTACACTAGAAGGGTCAACTTTAATCAAAGGTTGGACCAAGTCCTCATGGACATATGTGTGGAAGGAGCTCAATGGAAGATTGACTCCAAAGGCAAGCCGGTTCAACTGAGAAGACTGGACCTCAAGCCTGTGGCTAGAGGATGGTTGGAGTTCATCCAACGCTCCATCATCCCCACTAGCAACCGATCTGAAGTTACTGTGGATCGGGCCATCATGATCCATAGCATCATGATTGGAGAGGAAGTAGAAGTTCATGAAGTCATCTCCCTTGAACTCTACAAGATAGCTAAAAAGCCCTCCCCTGGGGCAAGGCTAGCTTTTCCTCATCTTATTTGCCATCTATATTACTCAGCTGGAGCTTTCATAGAAGGAGACATTCACATTGAGGAAGAGAAGCCCATCACTAAGAAAAAGATGGAGCAAGCAAGAGAGCCCATTCATGGAGCTCAAGAGGCACATGAATCTCATCACCATGAGATCCCAGAGATGCCTCAAATGCATTTTCCTCCACAAAATTATTGAGAGAAAATTAATACCTCCCTAGGAGAATTAAGTTCCAACATGGGACAACTAAGGGTGGAACATCAAGAGCACTCCATCATCCTTCATGAAATAAGAGAAGATCAAAAAGCAATGAGGGAGGAGCAACAAAGACAAGGAAGAGACATAGAAGAGCTCAAAGACATCATTGGTTCCTCAAGAAGGAAACGCCACCATCACTAAGGTGGACTCATTCCTTGTTCTTACTTTCTCTGTTTTTCGTTTTCTCTATGTTAAGTGCTTATCTATGTTTGTGTCTTCATTACATGATCATTAGTAGTTAGTAACTTTGTCTTAAAGTTATGAATGTCCTATGAATTCATCACCTCTCTTAAATGAAAAATGTTTTAATTCAAAAGAACAAGAAGTACATGAGTTTCGAATTTATCCTTGAACTTAGTTTAATTATATTGATGTGGTGACAATGCTTCTTGTTTTCTGAATGAATGCTTGAACAGTGCATATGTCTTTTGAAGTTGTTGTTTATGAATGTTAAATATGTTGGCTCTTGAAAGAATGATGACAAGGAGACATGTTATTTGATAATATGAAAAATCATAAAAATGATTCTTGAAGCAAGAAAAAGCAGTAAAGAACAAAGCTTGCAGAAAAAAAAATAAATATATGCGAAAAAAAAAGAGAGCAAAAGCAAGCAGAAAAAGCCAAAAGCTCTTAAAACCAAGAGGCAAGAGCAAAAAGCCAATAACCCTTAAAACCAAAAGGCAAGGGTAAATAAAAAGGATCCCAAGGCTTTGAGCATCAGTGGATAGGAGGGCCTAAAGGAATAAAATCCTGGCCTAAGCGGCTAAACCAAGCTGTCCCTAACCATGTGCTTGTGGCGTGTAGGTGTCAAGTGAAAACTTGAGACTGAGCGGTTAAAGTCAAGGTCCAAAGCGAAAAAAAAAAGAGTGTGCTTAAGAACCCTGGACACCTCTAATTGGGGACTCTAGCAAAGCTGAGTCACAATCTGAAAAGGTTCACCCAGTTATGTGTCTGTGGCATTTATGTATCTGGTGGTAATACTGGAAAACAAAGTGCTTAGGGCCACGGCCAAGACTCATAAAATAGCTGTGTTCAAGAATCATCATAATAAACTAGGAGAATCAATAACACTATCTGAACTCTGAGTTCCTATAGATGCCAATCATTCTGAACCTCAATGGATAAAGTGAGATGCCAAAACTATTCAAGAGGCAAAAAGCTACAAGTCCAGCTCATCTGATTGGAGCTATGTTTCATTGATAGTTTGGAATTTGTAGTATATTCTCTCCTTTTTATCCTACTTGATTTTCAGTTGCTTTGGGACAAGCAACAATTTAAGTTTGGTGTTGTGATGAGCGGATAATTTATACGCTTTTTGGCATTGTTTTTAGTATATTTTTAGTAGAATCTGGCTACTTTTAGGGATGTTTTCATTAGTTTTTATGTTAAATTCACATTTCTGGACTTTACTATGAGTTTGTGTGTTTTTCTGTGATTTCAGGTATTTTCTGGCTGAAATTGAGGGACTTGAGCAAAAATCAGATTCAGAGGTTGAAGAAGGACTGCTGATGCTGTTGGATTCTGACCTCCCTGCACTCAAAATGGATTTTCTGGAGCTACATAACTCAAAATGGCTCGCTTCCAATTGCTTTGGAAAGTAGACATCTAGGAATTTCCAGCAATATATAATAGTCCATACTTTGCCCAAGTTTAGACGATGCAAACTGGCGTTGAACGCCAGCTCTCTGCCCAATTCTGGCGTCCAGCGCCAGAAACAAGTTGCAAAGTGGAGTTCAACGCCCAAACTGGCACAAAAGCTGGCGTTCAACTCCAAGAATGACTTCTACACGTGTAACATTCAAGCTCAGCCCAAGCACACACCAAGTGGGCCCCAGAAGTGGATTTATGCATCAATTACTTACTTCTGTAAACCCTAGTAGCTAGTTTATTATAAATAGGACTTCTTACTATTGTATTAGACATCTTTTAATCAGATCCAAGATTGTATTTTTGATCCTGTGATCACGTTTTGGGGGCTGGCCATTCGGCCATGCCTGGACCTTTCACTTATGTATTTTCAACGGTAGAGTTTCTACACTCCATAGATTAAGGTGTGGAGCTCTGCTGTTCCTCAAGGATTAATGCAAAGTACTACTGTTTTCTATTCAATTCAACTTATTCCACTTCTAAGATATTCATTCGCACTTCAACCTGAATGTGATGAACGTGACAATCATCATCATTCCCTATGAACGCGTGCCTGACAACCACTTCCGTTCTACCTTAGATTGAATGAATATCTCTTGGATCTCTTAATCAGAATCTTCGTGGTATAAGCTAGATTGATGGTGGCATTCATGAGAGTCCGGAAAGTCTAAACCTTGTCCGTGGTATTCCGAGTAGGACTCTGGGATTGAATGACTGTGACGAACTTCAAACTCGCAAGTGCTGGGCGTAGTGACAGACGCAAAAGGATAGTAAATTCTATTCCAGTATGATCGAGAACCTCAAAGATGATTAGCCATGCAGTGATAGCGCATCGGACCATTTTCACAGAGAGGAATAGGATGCAACCATCGACAAGGGTGATGCCTCCAGACGATTAGCCGTGCTGTGACAGAGCATTTGGACCATTTTTCCGAGAGGATTGAAAGTAGCCATTGGCACCGGTGACATCCTTACAAAAAGCCAGCCATAGAAAGGAGTAAGACTGATTGGATGAAGACAGCAGGAAAGCAGAGGTTCAGAGGAACGAAAGCATCTCTATGCGCTTATCTGAAATTCTCACCAATGATTTACATAAGTATTTCTATCCTTATTATATTATCCTATTTTCGAAAACTCCATTATTATTTTATATCCACCTGACTGAGATTTACAAGGTGACCATAGCTTGCTTCATACCAACAATCTCCGTGGGATCGACCCTTACTCACGTAAGGTTTATTACTTGGACGACCCAGTGCACTTGCTGGTTAGTTGTATCGAAGTTGTGACAAATTATGAATTGAGATTAGAGCACCAAGCCTTTGGAGCCATTACCAGAGATCACAATTTCATGCACCAATAATGCAGGTGTTGACTTCAACCAGCAAAATGTGAAATTGTGGTACTCCACTTTCCACAACCTAATCGCCATGGTTGGTGCGAGTATTAGTTTTTACCCTTTTTGTTCTTTTACCTTCACATTTTTTTATTTTAAAATTATATTATTTTGGGAATGCTCTCTGAAAGTCTTTTCTTGGCAACAAGCCAACAATAATGCATAGGTTCTATTCATTTTTATATAATGATGAATAAAAAGAGAAAAACAATTAAACAATGAAGATAGTAATGATCAGCTGCAACGAGGGACCAATATTTTTACGCATTTAATTTTTTTTCACTAATATTTTCCCACCTCACCATTCAACAAAACATTGAGCATATTATGAAATGGAATAGAATTATAAGTTTAAAGAACCTCTTTTTTACTGGCATGTATAAATGATCCATGACCATGCACATGTTCTTAGTTTGTTTCCCCATCCACCATCCTCAGGAACATTTTCAGCAATATCTATTCATCATTCTTATATTCCTTAGTTTTTTTTATTATTTAAAATAAATAATAAAATACTAGTTGATTCATATATGCTAAAGTATAGCATCATTATATTAGAAATATATGTTTGAAAATAATTTTATTTAAATATATAGAACACGAAAGTATATACAATTGCTACAATAGATCAATACAAACAGAAGCTAAGATACATTATTATTATATATTTTCAAACTTCTAATTATATAATAAAACCAAATCTAACAACATAATTCAGAGTTATTACTATTTCTGTTCATATAATTAATACTTAGACATCTCACTGTTTTAATTTGTTTAAAATATTTATATTATATTATAAACCACAATGATACATAAATACATAATTAACTAAAAATAGTAACATATGTATAATAATTTAACAGCATGCTATTTCATTCCTAATAAAAAATGGAACAGGTTATCATGAACATTTTTACATATTATTTAAATAATTATGTAAATAGAAGAATTTGATTAGTTAATAATAAAAAATATTATTAATATATTAAAAATAAATTCTAAATTATTTCACATTGTTGTGTGTATAAAAAGATAAAATTATACTATTATATTATTTTATATGTTAAAAATATAATAATTTATGTGCTCATTTTATTAGTTTAAATTTTTTTAAAAAATAATTTTGTGACCTAGTATCAACGCTTCTATGACTTAAAAATATAAAAGTTTTTTTAGATAATTTTGTGAGCTGAAATGTATTTTTCATGGATAATAGTAAAAAATTATTTTTATTTTTTTTGTATAGATTTGTTAGCATTCTAAATATTTAATGATAGAAATTATAGTTTATCCCAAATAAAAAGAGAAAGAAAGCTTAAGCAAAAATTCATATAAACCCAAAAAGAAATTATTGTAGAAGAAAAAAAAAGTAGTTTCCTAATTGAAGCTCTGGTTTTCTACATGAAACTGTTAGTGTTTTTGGAGAGTTCTGCAACTAACGATTCCAAGTCAGAAGGTTTTTGAGAGGAAGAGGATGCATGGTATGATTGCGAGGACTGAAATTGACGGTTGTTGTTGTGGAAATTATTCTAATTGAAATTACCTTGAGGAGAATTGTTGTTGTTGAAATTTGGTTGCTTCTATGGTTGATTTTTCCATCCAAATTTTGGTGATTCCTCCACTCCGGATTATAAGTCTTGAAAAAAAGATCATTATTGGGAGTCTGGAAAAATTGCCCATGTAATTGACCTGTTCAAAAGAAAATTGACTATAATCATAACTCTCACCTTGAGAAAATCCACCACTCATATCACAAAGAGCATCTTGGCTATTAATAGCTGAAACTTGTGGTCTACCAAAGTGTTGAGTAATGGCATTTATCTATTGGGACATAGCTCTATTCCGAACAAGAATGGTATCCAAAGCATCTAACTCCATGACTCCCTTCCTCATGGCAGTCCTCTCAGAAGAGTATAAATACTGGTTATTAACAATCATCTCAATCAACTTGAGAGTCTCTTAAGTGGTTTTCTTCATATGAAGGGATCCTCCTGCAGAATTATCCGAAAAGTCCTAGCGACTTGAGTAATTCCATCATAAAAGATTTGCAATTGGATCCAGTCTGAAAATATGTCGGCAGGACCCTTTTTTAGCATAACCTTGTATCTCTCCCAGACTTTATAAAGAGACTTACCCTCTTATTGCCTGAACGTCTGAACACCGGTTTTCAGCTTGATCAGTCTCTGAAAAGATAGAAAAGATGCTCATGGGACAATGTGGTCAGTAGATTCCTGACTAAATTCTTCATAGTGCGTGTTGCGTGTGATTTGGACAAGTGTCCAACACGTTACCTGAGTATTGAATCAGCACGTTCCATGTATATTATATTATGCATCTTTACAGCCTCTATCCATTTAAATATATACCAAAAATTTTCATTTCCAGCAAAACCTCACATAATTTCTCAATATTAAAATTTTTTAGCCCACCATAAAACTGTATGTAAGTAATATTTTAATATTTCAATAAAAATTGTTAATTATTTGGTCAACGGCAATAATTAGGCTTATCTAAGTGTCACTTATTGGGTCTGTCTAAAATCAGCCCACCTCTTATGAGCTTATGTGATGCACCATTCAATTTAAAGCGTTAAATTAGATTGAGAAACAATCTAATGGTTTATATTTAAATTATTATTAATTTATTAAAAATTACACTTAAACACAATAACTATGTTGTTATTTTACAATTGCCCACTATAAAATTTTAGAATCAAACCCTACTTGGTGCAATGATGAGCCCTTCCTCTGCCTACTTCCTCTGGCTTCTTCGTCAAACGCGTCTGCCTTCTTCCTCTTCGCGACGTCCCTCCGCTTCTTCCTCCACCCACCATGCTATTCCTTCTTCTACATCACGATGAACCTCCTTTTCTTCTTCTACCCCCTTTACGTCTGCCTTCTTCCTCTTCGCGATGTCCTCGGTGAGCTTTCTCTTTTTAGGGTTTATCGGATTAATTTATTTTAATAATTTTTGTGTGAGTACCAATATTCAGTCAAATGAAGAGGTTGCGATTAAGCTTGTGAGTACTCTGATCTACCTGTGTTAATTTTGAAAAAGAAATAGTAATAATCAGGAGGGGCAGCTGCGGTGGCAAAGGAGAAGAGAAGGGCGGGGGAGGAACCAGTGGACAAGGCCACTCTTCAGAAGTAGAGACACATGATCCAGAGTCTGCTGCTAGGTCCAGGGAACGCAAACAGGTACTTACCCCCTTTTCCAATTTTTTTAATAAAGTTTATTTTGTTATATATTTTGATTTAATGTTTGAAAAATGGAGATTCTTTTGTGGTAAGTGATGTTCACTATTGTTGGGAATCTCACTATTGGGGGGCTATAATTGTTGAGTTGAAAGGAACATGAACTGAATTGAAGTTGAGATTTTTCAATCTTATCTCTATAACTTTAAATTACTTCTTGCAGCTTCTTGAGTTCGTCATTCCAGTATCCAGTTGTGAAAATTGGTACAGAAGATCAATCTTTTATTGACTATGTTATAGTGATGTGAAATTGGGCTGCGTTTGTTTATGGTGGACAGGACACAAAGACGTGGACAATACATATGTAAAACGTGTTTGGATAGAGAGACATGGACAGTGGACACAGTGTCTCTGAAACACTTTTTTTCATTTTTGTGTCCACTTCTAAACGAAGGACACTGGTGGACACGGAAATAAGAAGGTGGACACGGGATTTTAATGAAAAATTTTTCCCTTTTTGCCCATAGTAATTTTTCATTATTCCCCTATTACCCCCTTTTATTATCTTGTGAAAAACCTAACCTAAGCTTTCTGCTGTCATTTCCAATACTCTCTCTTCTTCTTGCTCTCTCTTTCTACTAATCTTCTTCTTGTGAAAAACCTAACCTAAACTTTTCTGCCGTCATTTCCAGGTACTCTCTCTTCTTCTTGATCTCTCTTTCTACTGTTGATCTTCTTCTTGCTCTTTCTGTCGTGATTTTGTACTTCGTTCTGTTCTTCCTCTTCCTTCACTTCTTTCACAATAATATCTTCTTCTTGTTCTCTGTTTCTGTCTCTCTTTCTTCTTCTTCTTTTTCCTGATTCTGTATCTTCTTTTTTGTTTTCGATTCTTGTCTTGGTTTTTTTATCTTCTTCTCTTTTCTGATTTGTTATCTTCTTATCTCTTTTTTATTGATTTTTTTGTGCAGTTAATCTAATAACAATATTTCTAATAGCCAATTACCGTTTGTTCCTATTCCAATTTTTGGAAGACTGTTCTTCTCTTTATCGGTCACATAACCAGGTATTACTTTGCATCTCTCCTTATTGTTTCTTATTTTTGTTTTTTTTTTCTATTCAAAAGAATTTCGTTCTGCTTTATTTTCATTTTTTTCGTTTTTTATTTTTTTATGATTTTTCAATCTAAAAATTATATAAAAATAAGAGCTACATTCTTTTCTTTGATAAAATCTCAAATGTTTACAATGATAGTATGAATGAATGAAAAAATTATTTTGAATTTTAATATATAATATAATTAGTGAGTTTTGTTGCTGTTGCTCTTATGACTGCTGTGTTTATTGTTGCTGATAATTTTTAGAATGTGTTAATTATATAAGTTATTTCTTATGTGTTATTTAGGGAAGAATGGAACCATCAAATCGCTCTGAGCAATTTAGACGATTTATTTTTTTTATTTTATGATTCAGGCTGAGCTTGAAGTAGTAACGATATTAGTTTTGATGTTTGCATTTTTATATTTGAGAAAAAGGAGAAGAGGACATTTGTTGATTAGGAATAGAGAAATTAATACTAATCCCTTAAGACAGAATGTATTAAACCGCTTAATAGGAAGGGGCGATAGAAATTGTATTTGGGAATTAAGGATGAGCGTAGATGCATTAGGAAGATTGTGTGAGTTACTAAAAGTTCAAGGTGGATTAAGAGATGAATGTCGTGTAAGTATACCTGAACAAGTGATTACGTTTTTAATAATACTAGCTCATCATAAAAAGAATCGCACGCTTCAAGTTAGATTTTATAGGTCAGGAGAAACAATAAGTAGGTATTTCAACAAGGTGCTATCCTCAGTCATACGTGTCCAAAGTCTATTGTTTGCAAAAGTTGTTCCTGTTCCAGATGACTGCATAGATCCCAGATGGAAATGGTTTAAGGTAAATGTAGTAAATAATTGAGGTAGTGGTTTTGTATAATCTATAATTTTGTATAGAATTAGTCTTGACACTTCAATTTCTTTGGTTTAGGGTTGTCTAGGAGCATTAGATGGAACATATATAGATGTGACTGTCCCTGAAAAAGATAAATCAAGATACCGAACAAGAAAAGGTAAGATATCAGCTAATGTCCTAGGCATATGCAATCGAGATATGAACTTTGTGTACGTACTTAGTGGATGGGAAGGATCCGCTTCGGATTCAAGAATCCTTAGAGATGCCATTTCACGTCGTAATAACCTCAAGATACCAATTGGTATGTAAGTATTAATTTTTAGGTAACATAAACATTTCAATGTTTTTAGCTCATTCAGATTCCATAGTCCTCATAATGTATCTCTTTCGATTTATAGGGAATTATTATTTAGTAGATGCAGGTTATACTAACTGCAAGGGATTTCTAGCACCATATATGCATACTCGATACCACGTTCAAGAATGGGCTCATGGTAGAAATGCTCCTAGGAATTTTCGAGAATATTTTAACAAGAAGCACTCTTCGACTAGAAACATTATTGAGCGCTGTTTTGGTTTATTGAAGAAGAGATGGGCAATTTTGAGGAGTCCTTGTTTCTACAAAATTAAGACACAAAATAAAATAATTATTGCTTGTTGTCTACTGCAAAACTTTATTCGGCTTAATATGGAATTTGACCCTGAAGAGGACACACTTCTTGAAGAGGAGCAAGTGCTTATTGGAGATGATCATGGTGGTAACGAAGATGGCGATGATGACATGATTGAGAGCATAGAGGGCAGCAACGATTGGACTGCTTGGCGAGACAATTTAGCAAACGAAATGTACAATGATTGGATGAATTCCCGAATCAATTAGTTAATTTATTTGTTACATGTGTGTTTTATTAGAATCTTTCAATTTGTTTGGTTGGACATTTGTTGTAAGAGCTAATTGTAAAACTTTAATTATGTGAACTACATGTAGCACTTTATTAAATGTATTATATTTTATGAGTTATTACATTGAATACATTATGTATATCTTAAATGTTTACTTGAATTTTGATTGAGTTAATCTAGATTATAGGGACAAATGGACAGACATGTCTGGACTGACGAAGAGACAGAAGCATTTGTCGGTTTTATGGAGGAGCTTGTCATTGAAGGAAGAAGAGCTGATGCGGGTCAGTTTAGACCTGGTTCTTTTGAAAAGCTTACGACAAAAATGAATGAGAAATTTCCAGGTGGTAATAAGCCATTGCAAGAATAAAGTTAAAAGGCTAAAAGAGAAGTATCAATTTGCAGCTGACATGGCAGCCTATAGCGGTTTTGGATGGGATGATGTGAAGCAATGTGTGGTTGTGGATAACAAAGAGATCCTAGCTGCATATTTGAAGGTTGGTTTACTAGTTTGAATTTACTAAATTATTTATATTTTGTGCAACATGTATTTTTGTCCTTTTATGATATTTTTGTAATTCCTTTTCCTAGAAACAAGGACAAAGGTTGTATACTCCACGAAAGCCCTTTTCTCTGTATCCTCGTTTGGAGAAAATATTTTGCGAAGAAAGAGCAAGTGGAGTGGATGATGTAAGTGGCAATGACGCTGAAGAAGAAGTCCAAAAAGATGGAGATGAAGAAATGGATGACGAAGAATTTTTTATGTTCAACTCAACTCAGGATTTCAGTGAATCTCTTCCCCAACAATCTAACTCTGTGGCTTCATCCTCTGAGAGGAAACAAGGAAAGAAGCCACATTCATCTAAGGCGACGAAGGACACTAACATGATGAAGGAACTAACTGAGACCCTAAAATATGTGTTTGATCAACATGGAAAACGTTTGGATGCATTTGCTTAGGCTATGATGAACACTCATGAAGAAAAAAAAGGTTGGTGACATGCTTAGCAAGCTTGGCTTCACAGATGATGAAATTATTTCGATTGCACTTAAGTTCTCCACAAATCCTCAACTGGAGAAAACCTTTTGGTCACTAGGACATACTCAGAAAGCTGGATTTGCCAGAGCTATATTGTATAGTCAGAGTTAGAGTTAATCTCTTCTCAATAAACAAATGACTGAAATTAGTATTATGTTTTATGTTTAATTTGTGTGTTAGGATGTGACATGTGATACATTTATTAGTTATGTGGTTCTAATTTGAATTTTGTAATGAGTTTTTATTAGTGCAGATTTTTAATGCAGAATTTGACTTTATGTTAGTGCAGAATTTAGGATTTTGTTTCAATTTTGCATTGAGTTTATAGTGTAGAATGTTGATGCAGAGAGAGATTGATTTGTTATTGCATTGAGTTTTTATTATTGCAGTTTTTTAATACAGAATTTGACTTTATGTTAGTGCAGAATTTAGGATTTTGTATTCTTTTTTGCATTGAGTTTATAGTCTAGAAGTGTTGATGCAAACAGAGATTGATTTGTTATTGCATTGAGTTTTTATTAGTGCAGATTGATTTGTTATTGAGTTTTTATTAGTGCAGATTGATTTGTTATTGCAGATTGAGTTTTTATTAGCTGCTTTTTTGTCCCACTAAAGAGAATACTAATCCATGCTTCCAAAGCAAGGCAAGGATACTTTCTTCTTTCACATTTTGACTAAATTAAACAAGAAAGTTAAAAAAAAAAAAAACTGTGAATACTTCCATGATAGAGAAATTTGTACTGAAACTTTTTAGATTTTGATCATTTGGCATAACCACTAAATATTTTTTTAAAGTGTGTTGGAACCATGAATGATAATTATCCTGAAGGGAAAACTGAGACGCACTTGCCAAATACCTATATCATAAGGAGTATGCTTATTTCTTCCATAATAAATTTGAACCAAGAAGAAATGATTTGTGTTATCCATAACATAAAATTTGACGAAACAAACCTTTTTCTTTAATTTGCAGCATTGCTCAACATAGGAAAAAAAAGAATGTATTATAAATGTAATAATGAAAACAACAAAATAAGTATCTTAAGCAACTATCTCATGAAGGATGAGGAATATGAATAAATATTAAATAATGGTACGAAATTTCGACTGTGGTTTGTCATATTTGTATTGCTATTCTGTTTTTTTTTTCTAAAAGGCTGGCTTATTCAAAGCAATACTCCTAGCTGTAGCATCTTCAGTATCAAGCACAGTTTTGACTAAGCAATAGCAATAGCAATTCAAATAGGAAGTTTGTAAACTACAAATCCTTTAAATTTCAATACATTTGAAATCTTAACAGCAATGATAGTTCAGCTTACAAATTAACCTTACAATACCCAACAGCACCATTGTGCATTTGTTCTTCAATGAATAACCATATCATTAAAAACTAAAAAGGACTATTGTGCATTCAAATTGACAAGACTTAAATAGCTACATTGGAGAATCGCCACAGAAAGCATGATCACATGTATTAAGTGCTAGAAAGAAGGAACAATCCCAATGAACAAGGTGGTTGCAGCAGTGGCGGCACAAGTAGGAACACTGAGACCTCCAGGACCAACAATGTCTTTGATTTCGGAATGTTCCAGATTATGCTTGTGTTTCATCTGCCACACAGAAACATATGAAATAGACATATCCATTAGAATTACAATTAGAATTAAGAAGAAAAAAAAAACGAGATACAGAAAGACTCACAGCTTTTTCAATTGATTCAAGCCTTTGTTCAACCTTTTCATCATGGAAATGGCGCAATGAATACCCTGAAACAAGAAATCAACCAATCTTACAATCAATGAACCCAATCAAATAATCAAATCAGATGATATGAATGGAAAGCACTGAGAAATGAAGACACCAATCCAAGCAGTGGCAACGGAGGCAATGGAAGTCCCAACAGTGAAGACCACGCGGTGCCTCTCGAACGCATCCTGAAAGAAACAATAAACACAAAACGACAATTGAAGAAGCAAAAACAACAATCAAAATGAATATAGTGAAAAATTGACATTGGTGAGGAAGAAGGTGTCGTTAACGGCGGCCCAGGAATTATTCCTTTCCCAAATAAACTTTCCCCTGACATGTTTTGTTCAAGGTCAAGGGAAAAACATCAATTTACTTATCTTTTTTTCTTTTTTTTTTTTTAAATCAAGGGTTTGGAAACTAATGAAAATCAAGTAAGATAGAACTTACAAAGAGAAGGTCCAGAACAACAGCCAAGAAGAGAAAGAAGAGAGATTGAGTTGGGAGAAACAGAAAACGAGTTAGAAGTGGTGCAAAAGACAGGCAACGTCGTGTAGGTGGAACAACATTCACTCCTCCACCGTTCCTGGAGAAGAGGAAGAGTTAGGGTAGCAGCCAAGGAGTGCAACACGGAGACAGAGACGGTGAGAGGTGGGTATGAAAATTAAAATTAGATGGGCCTATTTTAGTAATTTTACATTATATTTTAGTCTTGTTTATATGTATCCAAACAGAATACTAGACATTACATCAGTATCTTGTCCATTGTATCCAAACACAATACACAAAGAGTAATTTTTAGTGTCTCTGTCTCAATGTCTCTGTCTCAGTGTCATGTCATGTCCTGGTTACAAAAACAAACGTAGCCTTGGTGATTAGATTTATATCTAATTGATTATTGAATACCCATGGGTTAGTTCTGATTTTGATGGTGGTTCGTGTTTAACTATGGAGGTCGTTTTTGTTGTTTCTTTGCTTCAGTAGAAAAGGTTATTAAGAAAGTCAAACAAATAAATAGAAGAAAAGAAGCTTGACCATTATTTTGGATTTTGATGTTGGTATCTAATATTTATACAAATGCAATTGAAGTTTATAGCATTCTAGTTCTAGGATCTGATTATGATATGTATGTTATCAGTTATGTCAATAATTTCTGTAAACTTGATCTATAATTTAAAAAAAATGTTTTGATTTTTATTCTGGATGTTTTGTAGTAAATAGCAGGAATCCAATTTGGCATCATTTTCTTGGAACTTTTCCATCTTGTTCCTGGAACTTTTTATATGTGAAGATCTCTTATCTGCATCTGCTTGTATAGTCATTGCCGATTCTCTAATGTCACCTCACCACCAAGAGAGCGGGTAACAGATCCGCCACTACATGCATCTATTTTGCAACATTCTTCAAGGGACCATTTCATACAAAATCCACTAGCAAAAAGGTCTCCTACTCCAGTAACATCTATAGCTTTTGCTTCCCCTATGGCTGGGACACGTACCACCTAACATGGAAAGAGAAACATAGTTCATGATAGCAAATAGATATTAGATCATTAATCACATGAGCTTTAAGCTAGTTCACATTATGATCGAGTGTCACAAATGTAAACTACCAAGAAAACCTAAACTCTATCTTAACGGTTTTCCAATTTAGATCATAATAATGTGCCTAATATGCATTCATTATGACACAGTAAAAACATTTTTGGCAAATAACTAGTCCCATGCTCCTATACATGGTGAATTTTGCTGATTTACGCACCTCCTTGCCATGTTTAGCAATGCATCCATTATTGCCCAAAGTTACCACAGCCTATTTGCAATATTTAGCTGGAACTTCTACAGCAGCAACTGGATCGGCATTATGCTCATCCCTGAAAACAATGGTAATGTAAATGGATGTAATGTACCAAAAGAGTGGAACAGAGGTCTATGTTGCCATACTCCAATAACTTCATAAGTGGTGGCTTAAAATCAAACCCTACTTCCAATAACTGATGATACCTCACTAGGCTATATGCAAGAAATTTGTTGTAATGCTTTCAATTTGAAATGATCTTGCCAATTTTTGGCATAGTTTTTACTTTCCAACTCAACTTATGTTTGGTGTAATAGGATCCATGAATGGTTTTATTCTATTGTCATTGAAGATCATGTTCGCTTCCAAAATTACAGTTTGGTTAATTCAGACGAGTGAGCAACCTTGTTAATAGCTAATTCTGGTTAAAATAAGATTGGATTATATTAAAACTCTTTATCAAAGTATATTTATAAAGATATTTAAAGAGGAATATATTATTCTGAAAACAATTTAGAATGATATATGAAGAAGTACATCATTGCATTACATTATTCTGATAACTAGAAATACAAAATACCACAGACTAAGTTTGATTGCAAAAAGTGATACATTTTAGAAACTAAAATTTATTGAATATATAATCTAGCAACTCCAACACACTTCATGTATCTTGGCACTAGCAGTAACCACCCAGGTCAAATGAGTCCATCCCAGATTAGAAATGCGGAGCGAATCTGCATCAATATGCAACCAAATGGATGTATCATGTATGTGGATATTCTACAAAATATGTAGAACCATAAATGCACTAAAAAAAATAAAAAATCAAGCTGCATTAACAAATCAAAAATAAAATTAGAACATCACAAATAGAATCATAAACACAGAAATTGAAATCAGATTTATAAAAACAAATTCCAAAATTTTATAACCCTTATAAACAGAACAAGAAAAATTCAATCAAACATATAACCAGAAAACAACAATTGAATGAAATCAATGAAGCAAATTCATACAAAAAAATTGAACAATAAGATAAATGGAACAAAAAAATTGAATTAAATCAATGAAGCAAATTTATGCATGAGGTTGAGGATCCATTGGAACTGAGACCTACGTCGCCGCTACTTGCTAAGGACGATGCCGCTGAGGAGGGAGAACGATGCGGGTGCACGACGACGGCAGAGAGAACGACGGCACTCCGAGTTTGAGAACGAACGACGTGAAGAGAGATACCGAGAATGAACGACGCGGAGAGAGAGGCTAAGAACGACGCTGGGAGAGGGACTGAGAACGGCAGCAATTGCTGGGCTGGACGGCTACGGCACAGATCCAGAGAAGAGTAGTGGTGGTGGTGGTAGTGGTTCTGTGTATAGAAAGGAGAGTGCAGTGAGTTTGGGGTAAAGAAATTAGGGTGGCTCAAAATGAATTTTAAAAACATTTGAGTGAATATAAAAAATTAATAATTATTATTAAACTCCTTTAAGAGTCATATTTATAATTTATATATTGTGCACATCACAAATGCTCAAAACACTTGAGCTTACTAAAGACAAATCCCACTTATTGTATGCAAAATCTTTAGCTGGTATAAAGATCAAAGTTGATTGATTAGTTTTATGATATCATAACCAAAATTCTCTTTAGCTGGTATTTTCTTGTTACTGGTACTTTCTCCATTCATAATAATCTTCTAAACTTTTAATAAAAAAAATAATCTGTTTCAAGTATATTCTTTTGTATTAAACTGTGGTTAGTATATTTATTAATTACGGATAAATGCAAAATAAAAACTACTTTAAAAAAAAGAATAATTAATTGACAGTTTGATCTTGATTATAAATTTCTGCTCAAAAATATTTATATATGAATATACAGAGAGGAATAAAGAATTTAAAACTAAAATACAGAGTTGCTTAGGCGATTTAAATTTGAATAATAAAGATATTTTAAATAAATTTAATTTTGATATACTTATAGTGTAAAGTAATTTTACACATACATCTAATTATATAATGTCACATCAGTAAAAATAACTACTTTTCACATTGACCGCGTAAATGATTATCTAAAAAATTGATATAATTGCAAGACTGTGTGAAATACTTTATACTGTCAGTACATCAAAATTAAACTCTTCTAAAATAATAATGGTTTATATTTATCTAAAAAATATTTTTAAAAAAATGAATATTCATTCTGTTTTAAAATAACTTTTATTTTTATAATTTTTTGCGTACACTAAAAATTGAATGTATCTAAACTTATTTTGTATCTAAATACATTAAATTTTTAATGTATTAAAATTAAAGAAAAAAGGGTCAAAATTACAGGTATTTTAAAACGGAAAAAATACTATTTTTATTTAACTGATTTAAGTATAGAAAAAATCTCTTGCCTCCATCCTCTAAATTAAGACATAAACTGATGTTATAAATTTATATGAACAAGGTTATGGTTGACTTCATGAGCAATTTGCCTAACATCACATTCACATTCACATTCAAGAGTGTTGATAGTCTCCATCATCAACACCTTCTTCTACTTTCTGAGTTCTGACTCTATATATAAGCCATAAACTTGGCTTCTCCATTCACACAACACCATTTGGTACATTCCATATATACTCTTTTTCCCTTCCAAGAATTTAACTTAATTAAGCTAATAAACGTCACATTAATTAGATAACATATGAATTATCATTTGCTTAATTAAGTTTTGGAGCTGTTGACTCTAAAATAGGGCGTTGCACTACTACTATGCACGCATTTTTTTCTCTTTTTCTGCATGCTAATAATTGCAGTTTGAATTATTTTTTGCAGGCTATTATTGTAATTAGTATTAATAAGCGTGTTGTGTGGGGATTAATATTCAATGAGTCAGCGTACGGCAGAAGTTATAGCAGAAACAAGAAGTGATTCTTCTTCACGTAGACATGGAGGAGGAGATGATAATTTTGTTACTGATCTGCCATATATGCACAGAGTTGGAACTCCTCCTAAGCAGTCACTCTTCCAAGAGATCAAGCATTCTCTCATGGAGACTTTCTTCCCTGACAGGCCCTTTGGCAAGTTCAAGGACCAATCTGGATCTAGAAAGTTCGTTCTCGCTCTCCAATCTCTCTTCCCCTCAAGAAATTCAGAGGCGATTTGGTTGCCGGACTCACCATTGCAAGTCTTTGCATTCCTCAGGTACGTACACGAAGATGATCTCAACTATCATTTTCACGTGAAGTTAATTTTATGCGAGTAGTCACCAGAAAACTAATGTATTTAGGTATACTTGTGTAAATACATAATTTTTTAACATGTAGTCAGTGACCACTTTGTTGTTTATAACAGGACTTTGCATATGCGAAGCTTGCATATTTGGATCCTTGGTATGGATTATGTGAGTATCATGATGATAATTGATAAGTTCTTATTTCTAAGTAATTAATTTCTTCTGCTAATTAATATTACCTTTTTTGCAGACGCAAGTTTTGTGGCACCTCTTGTGTATGCTTTCACGGGAACCTCAAGAGATATTGCGATAGGACCTGTAGCTGTGGTGTCCCTCTTGCTTGGGAGTTTGCTTTCTAGTGAGATTAGTGACACCAAAAGCCATGACTACCTGCGCCTTGCATTCACCGCTACCTTCTTTGCAGGAGTCACTCAATTGGTACTTGGAGTTTGCAGGTACATACACTACTATGCAAAAGCTTCATTATTTTCATTCATTCATATAGGCTTTGCCTAAAGTATTGTGCATTCATGAATGGTTATTGTAGGCTTGGTTTCTTGATAGATTTCCTATCTCATGCTGCCATTGTGGGCTTCATGGCTGGAGCTGCCATTACTATTGCACTGCAACAGCTTAAAGGTCTGCTTGGCATCAAGGACTTCACCACAAAAACTGATATTGTTTCTGTAATGCATTCGGTTTGGAGTAATGTGCACCATGGGGTAAATCTTTTCATCTTGCTTTATATTTATATATGTTTCAGTACATTTAGATGATGAACAAGCTCATAAATAATAATTGTTTTCTTAATTTCTGCTTACAGTGGAATTGGCAGACTATACTCATTGGACTATCGTTCTTAATCTTCCTTCTTATAACCAAGTATATTGTAAGAATCCTAATATTTTCCCTCCCCTCCTCTAATTTACTATGTCAAATACAAAATGATTGTCACTTTGATCAAAGTTATAATAATCATTTTTAAAGAAAAGTATTACATAAATAGCATGTCTAATAGGTCATGGGGACCATAATAAAAATGCACTAGCAGCTAAAAGTTACTTTTTACAAATATTAAAAATATACAACAGTTCTTAGCACATAGTTTATTCCTTTTTACAACTTGAATAACTGTTATATTGTGATAACAGGCTAAAAGAAACAAGAAACTCTTTTGGGTATCTGCAATTTCTCCTATGATCTCTGTTGTAGTGTCTACATTCTTTGTGTACATTACCAGAGCAGACGAAAAAGGCGTATCAATTGTAAGTACCATGATGATAATCTTGATTGAATATACTTCCTCTAAAGTTGAAAACAAAATTTAATCAAAGTATTTATATGATACTTCATTAGGTGAAGCATATCAAGAGTGGTGTGAATCCATCATCAGCTAACGAAATCTTTTTCAGTGGAAAATATCTAGGCGCTGGTGTTAGAGTTGGTATTATATCTGGCATGGTTGCACTTACAGTAAGAAAATTCTGAAGCTGATTCCTCAATCCACATAACATTTTTTATATTTAGCATAAGATGTTTCTAGAGAACGCAATAAAATCTTCTAGGCACTTATGCCGAATTCTTTAAACTACTTCAGGAAGCTGTAGCAATTGGGAGAACATTTGCTACAATGAAAGATTATTCACTGGATGGTAACAAAGAAATGGTGGCAATGGGAACAATGAACATTGTTGGTTCTTTGACATCATGTTATGTGACAACAGGATCTTTTTCTCAATCAGCAGTGAACTTCATGGTTGGTTGTCAAACTGCTGTATCAAACATTGTGATGTCCATTGTTGTGTTACTAACTCTGTTGGTCATCACACCACTGTTTAAGTACACTCCAAATGCAGTTCTTGCTTCTATTATAATAACTACTGTTGTAAACCTGGTGAACATTGAAGCAATGTTTATGCTCTGGAAGATTGACAAATTCGATTTTGTTGCTTGCATGGGAGCATTCTTCGTGTCATCTTCAAGAGTGTTGAGATTGGCCTTCTAATTGTGGTACAACGCAGATACTAATCTATTCAACAGATAACCATTTATGGCTTTCTTGCATCTCATCTCAGTAGTGTTTTAAGCTAATCTCATTTTGTTTATGAAGGTGGCAATTTCATTTGCCAAGATACTTTTACAAGTGACAAGGCCAAGAACTGCAGTTCTTGGTAAGCTTCCGGGGACTACTGTTTATAGGAACATCCAGCAATACCCCAAAGCAGCACAGATTGCTGGCATGCTCATTATCAGGATTGACTCTGCTATCTACTTCTCAAATTCCAACTATATCAAGGAGAGGTAAATTTATACACATTTTTAACTTGATGGGGCTGTATTTTTAAAGATCATTCTTTAATTAGTTATGATCTTATCCATGTTATGCTCTATTATTGTTTGTACCATAATTTAAAATGGTAAAGATTAGTTGCTAATATGATAATCTAAAAAATGTGGACTGTATCAATCAATAATGTGATGATATTAGTTTTTGGGTGGTTTGACTTTAATCAATGTAATTGTGGACTATGAATAAGTCAATTGATTCTTTTTTTGCAGAATATTGAGATGGTTGATTGAAGAAGAATCTCAGGGTGTGTGTGGTTGGGGGAATTATGCAACATTTCCAGGAATTTTAAGATGGGAATATGAAATTTTTGGTTCAAAGTTGAAAAAAACATTTCAAGGTAACTTTTATTCTTTGGAATTGAATTACCACTCATTCAATTCCCATCTCCCCCATGGTTATCTTTCATTCCAATGGAAATGGAATGTAAATAATGAAACAAAAAGACTAAATTACCCTTATTATTTAATACTATATTTCACTTCTTCTTCATTTTTCTCTGGAGAACTAAACCCTAGCAGAGCAGTTTTTTCCCCAAATTTGTGAGCTTCACCAACGCCACCAGCACCGGAGCTGGCACCGGCACCGGCACCGGCACCGCCGTCACTCTAAACAGAAGATTCGTCTCCTTCTCTTCTCCTATTCATGTTCGCACTGTTTTTCTCTATGAATTTTCTTTGAATCTTATATTAAGGTTTGAGTTTTTTTCCAAATCAGTGGAGGCTTCACCAACGCCACCACCATCGGAGCTACACCGGCGCCACCGTTACCCTAAACAGAAGACTGGTTTCCTTCTCTTCTTCAAGTTCATGTTCGCATTGCTTATTTCTGCGAATTCTCTTTGAATCTCTCATTAAGGTTTGGGTTCTTTTTATGCTTTCTACATCATATTACACTAATTTCCTGCAATAGACTGCTAATTTGATTAGCTATTTTTTATTTTGCTTGATTTTGTATACGCTCTTTGTGATTATGTTGCATGCAAACAACATGTTTGATGATTTGCCTTAATAAAGAGTTTAAGCTTTTGACATATTTTTACATGCTTAATTTGGCTTGAATCTGACAAAAACATATTTTTACATGCTTAATCTTGTCTTAATTTGGCTTTTCGTGCTGTGTACTTCATGAGCCATGCTACAATGCACTACTAAGCTTGCATTACTATTGCTCTGCTTCTTTATCCTGTTGTCTTGATGAATTTTACATACTAGTAACAATATAAAGTTGTTTTGGTGGCAATTTAATTTTCAGCTACAGGATCTGTGGAATCTAGTTTTCCAGTTTTAAAATGTATTTTGGTGTGCATGTTCTGGTATATTTGTATGTTCTGGTGATATTTGTTACAGTTTTGTATGATAGTGCAAGTTTGTTTGAAGTTTCTGTTTTTCTGAAATGGGTGTCTCCCATGATTTCTCACTTCACGGGTCAATGCTTTTGTGTCATTGAAATGTCTCCATTTGGTAATAATGTGTCTCTGTCTCTCTATGTTTGTGTGTGTGCATTTTCAAGTAATGTTTGTTTTTCTTACTTTGCTTTTGGTAATTCATTTGATTTGGTTTTAGTTCTTGATTGTCACTGTTAAAAGTGCTTCTGAATTTGAGTGGTTGGTCATTTTTTGAACTCTGTCATTTGTTCAGAGAAACGAGATTGGGTTGGTTAAAGGCAAATACAGTGAATCTACACCAGTGTATCAGCTTCACTGATTCGTAAGTGTTCAGATCTGAACCACAATACATTATTCCTAATATACTTCGAGATTTAATTCCATGATATCAATTTTGATCTGAGGCACCCGCTTTTTCTTTCACTATTTTGTTTTTCCCCCTTTTTTTCACACCTTCGGAAAGTGGAAGCTCTATTTTTTTTAATCTATTTAGCAATGCATATTCTGCGTTATTGGATTTTTAAAAATTGAAACTGGCATTCTACTTGTGTGAAGAATTGAAGTTCAAGTTTTTTTCTTTTTTTCCATTTATTATTTCTCTACTTGAATTATAATTATTTCTTTGAGGTATTGTGTGTGAAAAATCCATGTTTAAGCTTGCAAATGCAGTATTTCTTTCTATTCGCAAATGATGACAAATAGACAGGGACATCAGCACTCGAAGGAGAGTGATGACTTAGTCTAAAATGGGAATCTCTTTGATGCGTTCATATAAAATCTACAATCTGTTATTATATTTTTCGTATTAGCCATTTGTTTCATTTAGGGATTAAGCATTTTGATTTTATATCGCATCCTTTGTAGCTATCAGTGTATCACTCATTTTCTTATGAATATGGTTATGGCAATGTGTGTTTATTTATTTTGTTCCCTAATGTGTTAATTTTCTGCTGATTTTTCATTTGTCAATGAACCTGATGTTAAAATCTATTTTGTTTTTCAACATATGTATGTTATTGTTTTTACTCTATTGAAGAACCCATCGTTTTAACTTTTAAATCAATTTTCAAATTATACTTGGCCTTTGCTTAATGCAGACACCTTACTAGTGGTTTGGCCAATGATGTATTCTATTGCACGTATTATCAGATATATGTATCTGATGAAATCTTAAATTGTCACTACCTCTGAGGCCATCCATCTTGTATAGTTAAATCTTTTTACCGGTCTTTGTTATTTGCACGTGTTGTTAGCTCACTCCTGCTTACATTCCTCTGATTTCTTCTTCCTTGGTGAAGTCATTGTTGTTTTCTCTAACCATGTTGGAGATCATTTTGGTGTCTGGTTTCTTCTGAGCATTTTGGTGCCAAGGATGATTAGCAAAAGAACCATGGATGGAGCTGCTATTCAATGTGATACAAGCCTGATGATTGTAACTAAGAATGGAGATTTGAAGATTGCTTTTGTTGAAGTCTAACCACAGTTGGGCTCCAAAAGAATCTTATGAAATAAACCAATCTATGTTGGGGTAGATGGAGAGATCAACTTGCACAAGAAATGTGGAACCAATGGAGGAGAAGACATCATGCTCAATAATTGAAATAATTTTTCTATGTGTGAGGTTGTAATATTGATTTCATTTTGTTGATGTGTTTGTGTTCTTGTATAAGAGTTGTGCATGTATGCTTATTAGTGCTAGTAATTTTTTACTTTTGAAACTTCTTTGTAACTTTCATTTGCATAATAGTAATGCTTTTTTAGTAAATTTAATTGTGATAATGTTAATTTTAATTAAAGATATTTGTTATTAGGAGTATTTTAGTAAATTTGAAAAGATTAGTGAAGGTTGTGGTAGGCTTAGAGAAGGGGGGTTGAATCTATGCCTTCCTTTTGGTTGCTGTTATTACCCTTTTAAAACAAATTTGCAATTCTGATTCTGTTTGAACTCAGCAGCGGAAATTTATGAGACAATTTATTTTTGTCTCATGAATATCAGAAAACAGAACACAGCAGAGAAGAGAAAAGCTAACACCAGCATGTATCCTGGTTCGGTTGCCTTGTGCTATGCAACCTACATCCAGTCTCCTCCACAACTATGGAAGAATTTTACTATAGTTAACAGTATTACATACACCAATAACACAGGATTGACCCAATCCTTTCACACTCAAGTTCTAACCTAACTTGACATTGGGTATGCTAATACCTAACTATACCTCTTAGTGCTAACCCAACTAAGAAAGGGATACCTTACAGGTACAAGATACAAGACACAATCATACCTAAAGAAATCAGAAAACAACTCTAGGCTTTTCTCTTAAGTGTATCTCTCAGACTTTTTCAACTCATGGCTTTTTCTCAAGCTTTCTCACAGTGTCTTTTCTCTCAAGAAATTACAGAAAGATAAGCTTAGAAAAGTACATTACAATCAGTAAAACATGAAGGAGATTGACTTCATCAGCAGCCTCTTTGCTATGTGCAAAACCAGATTCACAAATCTCAGCTTGAGTTCTTCAGTATTGGCCGAATGCTTCTTTGAAAGAAAGCATTATCCAAGTAGAGGAACTTCTTAACAGAACACTATTCTTACACTCTGGTTTTCTCTCCTTGCTTTCTGAATGAACAGCAAGCTTCTTTTATCTCTTTGCATGTGGCTGAGTTCTTCTTCCAAGGTCAACACCTTGAGCCTTGAGCTTCACCAACCCACAAGCTCACTTTTTCTTCTCAAACATCAAAGTAGAACCTTTGCTTCTGACTTTTCCAACTTGACCGAAAGCCATGAAGGAGTAACCGAAATTGTCTTCCAATGGTCAACCAAATCTGAACCATAGAGATGCAACTTGGTCCCCAAGAATCTCTTGTGACCGTGGATTTGTAGTAGTGAAGAACAGAGATCAACTTTACCTTGAATGCCATTTTCGGATAGTGCAGAGAGTTGGAAAGAAGGGATGAAGATCTGATGCATGCAAGATGAGATGGATTACCTTTAACCTAAGCTTGATTTGGATTAGATTTTCTGCTTTAGCTTCTGTGCTTCAAGCTTAGATTTTCTCTTTCTTGCTTCTTTGGTTACTGGCTTATGGAGGAAGCTTTTCTTCTCTTTCTTACTTTTTGTGAAGTTGATTTGACTTGGTCAGAAAGTAGAAGAATGTTGCACTTCAAGAGGGAGAAGACTTCAATCTTACAAAAGAAGCCTTGTGAGATGGATACGGGTTTGGATTGAATTTCCATAAAGCAACCCGGTTGGCCCATCAGATCCTTTGGCTTTGTTTCTTTTGGGCTGAGCTTGATTATTTACCCATCAGCCTTGCTAAATTTTTATTATACCATTTGGGCTGCTTAAAAATGAATTTGGCCTGCAACACAAAATAAATAATTAGCAACATATACTTATTAACACTTAACTCTAATTATTTATTTTGCCCAAAAATAATGTTTGTCATCATTAATTCATTTAGTTAATTTCTTAACTCAACAATTAGAATCGATAATAATTTTAATTAAACATATTTTTATTAAGGGTATTTTAGTAAATTTTTTATTAGAAGTATTCTTGTAATTTCAAAATGTAAAAAAATAATAATTTTAATTAAACATATTGTTATTAAGTGAAATTTAGAATCAATAATAATTTAACTAAAGATATTTGATATTGGGAGTATTTTAGTAAATTTAAAAAAAATTAGAATCAATAATAGAATATTTTAGTAAATTTAAAAACAATTAGAATCAATAATAATTTTAGTTAAACATATTTGATATTGGGGTATTTAAGTAAATTTTAAAAAAATTTAGAATCAATAATAATTTTAGTTAAACATATTTGATATTGGGGTTATTTAAGTAAATTTTAAAAAAATAGAATCAATAATAATTTTATTTGAACATATTTGATATTAAGGGTATTTTAGTAAATTTTAAAATATTAGAACCAATAAACAATTTAACTAAAGATATTTGATATTAGAAGTATTTTAGTAAATTTAAAAAAAAAATTAGAATTAATAATAATTTTAACTAAACATATTTATTATTAGGGGTATTTTAGTAAATTTATTATTAGAGATATTTTTAAATTAAAAAAAATAATGTAAAAAATAATAATATTTAATTAGCTTTATATTTAATTTTAGTCATTAATATTTTAATTTGAATGAGTAAGGGTAATTTTGACATATTACATAATGACCAAAAAATTTAAATTCAACCAAACAAAAATTTAGTCATTCCTAGGATTATTACATAACATTCCAAGACATTAAAATTTATAACCAAACATAGGTATCCTATATTTCAAGTAATCTTATTCCTAGGTATTATATTCCTAAGAATGACATTTCTAGTAATAAAATTTAATCTTTGAACCACACGCACCCTCAAAGGACAGAAAGTGAATTACCGGGAATACAGAATCTCATTGTTGAAATGTCATGTAAGACTTTCTTTCTACCAACAAGTCATTATTAATGATAGTAATTCTGATGCATGAACTTAATTATAATTGACCTTGTCACATTGCAGCTGTTACTGATATTGACACAAGTGGCATCCATGCCTTTGAAGAATTATACAAGACCCTTCAGAAAAGAGAAGTTCAGGTATAATGATAATAATATCACAACAATAATAATGCTGATGTCATGTACAAAACAATTGTGATTGTATTAATTATGTTCATGTGTGTTTATATAAACAGCTTATATTGGCGAATCCGGGGCCAGTTGTAATAGAGAAGCTCCATGCATCCAAGCTTACCGATCTAATTGGAGAAGATAAAATATTTCTCACAGTGGCTGATGCTGTTGCAACTTTTGGTCCAAAGGGTGTTAAATAAAACATATCTGTTTCAAGATCAAATTCAAGTGTTGATTGAAGCCACGGTTATAATTAAGATGCTACAAATACAAACGGGTGGGGATTAGTATAATATTGTTTAATATATAGTCTTATAGGGAATTATTATTAGTCACCTTGATCTGTCTTCTATGTAGTTTCATTTAATTTTGTTTGTCTTTGATTTTACGTATAGTCCCAATTAATGTATAGAAGCAAAATTACATATTCTGTTTTTCAACTGGTAGTTGTGATTTACAATACAATATACTTTAAGGTTGCATGAAAACCAGTGAAGATTAGAATATTCGGCTTCATGATTTGGTGGACTGAGAGGGTTACAATGGATATAATAATTGGTGTGTGGATAAGAGCTCGCCAATAATGGATGCTAATATCATTTTATAAACAAATAATGTGGGAGAGTTGAAAGAGTTCACTTTGCTTATACTTGTTGAACATATACTCATAATAATGCAATTATTGTATTAACAAAATGACATACTTCAATTACCATCATTGGGATATCATCATATTGAAACACTATAAGCATAGAGCATTATTTATCTTGTTTTTCAACCCTGTTTTATATTCAGATAAGTTATATTAATATTCATAAGTGCTCTATATATGACTTTATCTTAAGCATATTAGGTACTATGTTACACACATTATCCTTTGAAGTTGGAATGTTTGATTCATCAATTGTGGAAAAGTTAATAGTTTTCTTAGATTGGAAAGGAGTCTACAGTCTACACTGTTATTATTATGTTTTTTTTTTCTCCCTTAATACTAAACTCTCGTAATAACATTAGGGTGCTTAAGTAACTCTAAGATCAAATTTCTTGATGAACATAGTTTAAGAGGCGCAAACTGAATTAAACCGTAAACCAATAACAAAGAAAATATAAATTTCGAAAATTAAAATAAGTATCATATATTCAGTTAAATGATATATAAGGTACCGTACAATAGTTAATAAAATTGTTATTTTATAAAACAAATTACGTGATGATCATCAATTATTTATTTGTACAGTTCAATATATGCTAAAATAATTATATTATTAATTAGGACGGAGTTAACCCTTGTAAACATATAATTAAGTTTTATCACTTTATGTATATCTGCACAACGTATTTAAAATGTTTATACACGTCCCTTCATATCGTCAATTATCATTTGATTTTTAGTTAAAATAATGCGAGATGTACGATTAATTATTATTGTAACACCCAGAACTTTCGAAAAATAATATTATCAGTTAATTTTAATTTATTTATTTGTTAAAGACTTTATTTTTAGAAATTATTTTATTAAAAGTAATTAAATCAAGTCTTGATAATTAAATTAAAAATTTTACTTAATTTTATAATTATTGAATAATTTTTTATATTTAAATTATACAGCTTAACGGTTGTAAAAAAATAAGAATTTTATACGATTTAGTTAAATAATTGAGATTTTGGAATTTAATACTTTAATTTTTATAAACAAAGAAAATTAATTATATTATTCTTAATTTTAAATTAGAATGCATGATTAAATGCCAATCAATAAGTTGACAATCAAATAATATTTTTCAATGTAATTTTAATGGATTAAATGAGATTTTTAATTGATACTCTATACTCTAATTTAATTAAAATTACCAAATTCTAATTTATCTAAAAACCCCTATTTCACATTTGCTTTGCCCTAAATTAAATTAAACCCTAAACTCCTTTGCTTTAGCTGCACCGCCACCCCTCTTTCATCCCTTTCATTATAACACTACTCACCCACAATCCCTAATTCAGTGCTGCTACCCCCTCACACACCTTCACCTCAGCTCCACACATACTCAGCCTCACTACCCTCTCATTGATACAACACACACGCACAGCTCCGCACTCACCGACGGAAGAGAAGGAAGGGAGCGCCAGGGGAGGAGAAGCTCGCCGCCGTCAACCCCGCCGTCGCCGTTCGCGAAGTCCGCGCTAGTGCCGTCGCGGAGGAACGTCCCTGTCGTCGCAAACTATCGCCATCGCCGAACAGGATCCATCGTCCTCGCTGGGAAGCATGTCGCCACTGCTGCTGTCCATCTAGCCCGAGCCGTCGCCGTCGCTGTCGGTCCGCCTTGGAGCCTTTGCCGTCATCGATGGGGTTGAATCCGCCGCCGGTTTGAGCTGGGGGAAAGGAAACGCGTATAGGAAAGAGAGCAGGGGGCTTCGTGGCAGCTCCATCGCACCGCTCCTGCCAAGCCACCGCCAAGTCCTGCCGCCGATCGGAACACTAGCCACCACCATCGAAGACGCCACCACCGCCACTGCTGTCAATTGGGATCAAAATTGTTGCTGTGTTCCCAGAGCTGTCATGGAAGTGGTTGATTCGGTCCCAATTCCTCCATTGTTGAGACTGTAAGCTTTAATCCTTGTCTTGGTTTCATCCTGTTTCTCTGTCTTTCTCCTGTTCTAGCTAAGGGAACCTATGTCTCTGTTTAGTACTACTACTCTGTTTTCCTGTTTGTTGTTAGGACCTTTATGGTGGTGTTGAGGTCATCAGAAAACTGTTAGATTTGCTGTTGATAAGTTTGATATTGCTACTTCAATTCTGGTTTGCTCTTCTCCTTGATTACGTTCCATTTGCACATTTTTTTTGTCATTCCCATGCTTCTTTTGATTTAATTCTAGTATATGCCCTGTTTTGAAATTCTCAGGGCTGTGTTCACTTTCGATACCTATTTAATTTGGATTCTCTATTCTGCTGTAACTACCATTACCGTCGTGGATTTATTGTCGCTGCAGCCATGAAACGAAAAGGGAAGGGGAATCGTCACGTTTGATTTCCTTGGATTTCGACACTTTGAGGTAGGGGTTTGTTTAAAAGTTAACATATTTTGGGGTTGAATACCTGATGAGTTTAGTGGATTAATGCAAGTGAATTAATTTCTGTGCTGAAAATGACTTTCTGCTGTGATTGAAATGGTGGCTAAATTGATTATTGATTTATCATTTTTTTGAGTTTCTGGCAAAAAAATGATTGAACAGGTTAATTTTGAACCTTGGTTTGAAAATGATCTTTTATTGATTATGCAAAATGGTTTTGATTGGGCCGAAGTTGAAAAGAGGGGACTCGTAATGGGTGGAAAATTCCAATTTTTAGGGGAGGTGCTGCCGAAATTTTTTTAAGAATTTCGAAGAAGTTTTGACTGTGATTTCGAAGATGGTTTTGATTTAAGTATCTTTAATAAGAGAAGTATGTTTTGAATGTTTTTAAAGATCATTAAAGAGACTTGTATTTTTTTATGATTTGGTTAACTTGTGGTTTTAAAACCCATTTGTTTTCTAATGATGAAATGAGATTTGATTAACTAGAAAAATACTTTAAAATAGTAAATTGAGTATAAATTTAAGGATTTGGGAATAAAAAGGTGAGTTTAAAGTTTTTAATGAAATTGAACATAACAGTTAAGAGGGAGAAAGTTATTTTAAGAAATATGATGAAATATGTGTGGTATTGGTTTGGAGGCGAACTTAGTGAATTGTTTGAGGGTTGTCCTTGAAATTGAGGTAGGATTTAGTGACAATTGGGTTGTTTGAGATCTGGTGATGATTCTGGTTATAGTGTTGTGGGGTGATGACTGAGATTGATGACGTTGGTTATGATATTGATGACAAGATTTGTGATGAAAGAAACATGGTTGAGAATGATGTGGATTCTTGATGAATTATGATTGAAATACTCTTATGGCTTATTTATTTGAATTATCTGAGATACGAGTTTCCCTGGGTAAAGTACCGTGGCTTGCCACCACGTGTACCAGGTTGAGACTCGATACTCTGTTGACCCTACGACGTAAGTGTGACCGGACACTATATAAATTTCTGGGAATGTTACCCCTATTGAGAAATATTGATTATTTGAGAAAAAGCTATGCATAGACTCTTGGGGATGCACGTCGGGGGACAGTCTAAGGACAATTCAAACTTGTCGGGTTGGCTGGATAACCGACAGATGAGCCTCATCAGCCATAGGACAGGCATGCATCATATGCATTTGTATGTTTTGATTGAATGTGCAGTTGTTTTGGTTTGCCTAATTGCTTAGCCATGTTTATCTGCTACTTGTTTTACTTGCTGTACTTGAATCATATCTGTGATTTTCTTTGTTTGTTTTGTTTGTGTGTGTCTATCTGAGAAATCCTTTTCGGTGGAGGCGTGAAGAGGGTGGTTCATGGTTTATGGTAGTGAAGGTTGGGGCAGGTAGACTAGGTGTCACTTGAGTATTCTAATGTAGTAGTGAGCGAAGTAAGTTGGACAGAAAGTCACTAAGCACGTCTTTGGTCCTTTTGTTTCTTTAAGCTATTAATCCTTCTGATTTGTAAGTTAAATGAATTTTCTTTAAACACCTTTTAAAATAAGTCTTCCACCAAACTTCTTCAAAAGCTATTTTAAGAATAAACTGCTTTATAATGGAATTAATTCTATTTGCAAGTATTTCTTTACTTTAATGGTATTCCCATCCCTACTGAGAACGTGTGGTTTGTTCTCACCCCAAAATCTTCCACCCTTTCAGTGATAGGTTCGAAGACTCAGTTTGAAGCTGCGGGCGATTATTGACTTTATCTATGCGTTGTGTTACCTTTATAGAATTCCCTCGCTTGTTGCTTAAGATTTTTATTTTATACAGAGGGATATGTATTGCACCTGAGTTTTATTTTGACTTACTTGTATAAGATTTATTATTATTAGTAATTATGTAATTATTGTTAATTGGTGATATCTGATATATGATTTTTAATGAGTTATAAACAACTTTCTAGCATTTTATTAAAGATTGAAATGCGAGTTCGAACTAAAGGCTCAATATTAAATGGTTAGTAAGGAAAACCGGTTAGTAACACCTTACTTTTGGTACAATCATGACGTATTGAATGTTGGGTTGTTACAATTATCGTTTCATACTATCACGTAATTAATATATTACTAGATTTTGACCTGCATGATACGCAGAAAATTTGAATTATAATTTTATATAATATTTTTTATTAGATTTTATAAATTTTTATAAATAAAATAATATATATTTATATGAAAAATTTAATTGAGTAATTACAATAAATAATATAATATTAAATTTTTTATTTAATCACGTATATACATTTGAAATTAAAGATTATAATGTATTAAATAATAAATTTTAAAAATTTGTTCAATATAATTTTTTACTTTTTTATTTTTAGTGTCTTTTTTTTTTTTTTTTGAGTTCTACTTGTTAGTAATACTTGTTTTATTTTTCTCCGCTTAAATGTTTGGAGTAAAATGTACTTGTCATTTAATTTTTTACATTGTTGATTGTGTTCTTTTTTTTTTTGCTGTTGCAATTTGTTGATCCATCTATTTCTATTGTTGGTTGTTGGATGTGTTTTGGTTTTTGTTTGTTGGTAGTAGATTTTCATCAGATGATATTAGCGTTGGTGAGTCCAATTTCTTTTTTAAAGGGTAAAATTTTATTAGTAAGTGTCTAAAAATATATAAATGTTAAATAAGAGTGTTTATTTGTAACATAGAGATTAATATTATGCTTTAATATTAATACATATTTGATTTATTTTAAGGATATTTTTTATTGGACATCACTTTGTGGAACAAATGTCTTTGTCACAGTAAATTTTTGAGAACTTTTCTTTAAGTTGTAATCATAAATCTTTTACACTATTGCATTTGTATAAGATTAATTTATAGTTAAAGAATCCATCTAAAAATAAATTCATAGAAACAACTAAGTAGAAGTTGCAATAATAATAATAATAATAAATTGACAAAAGTTTCGGATGGTTTACAAACATATTTTCTTAAAAATTGATTAGTGAAAAAAATATTAAGGACAATATAATATTAAATAATTATTAAAATATCACATTCACATGTAGATTAAGATAAAATACATAATCATAAAAAAGAATAAGTGTTGCTAAATATAATATATAGGTGAAAGTTTTATGTCTATAATATATATACTTTTAATATTACTTGTATATATTAAAATTAAAGCATTGTTCTTTTGTTTTGTTTTTTTTTTTTTTCATAAAAAATGTTGGCAAAACAACTTAGGATATATAACAAACGTAGAAATAACAAATCAAATTTTATGAAATATTATGTTTTCTATTTTTTAAATGTATTTGTTATGTATTTTGTGAATTTTTAATTTATGATTTTATTATAATAGACGTGGTTCATTTTGTTGGTGATGTGCTGGATTTTTATATTTTTTATGAGTATTTTGGTTTCTAAATCCTTTATTATTATTTTATGATGAAGGCATTATACATGATATTTTGGTATATTTGTGTGTGTATTTTTTTAAGTATGAAACTATTTATATTATTAAAATATAATTAGACTAAATAGTTAGATTTAAAAAAAATTATTAAATAATTTTAAATTAATTTTTTTATTCAATCTACTTGTAAATGTTAAGAACACTTCATGAATAAAGTTTTATATTTTAAAATAGTATATTTGTGTGGATGGAGCCACTTCAGGTTATATAAAAATATAGATTAATTAAAAATTTAATAAACACTTGAGTAAGAAAAATTATAAATAACTTAGTATAGGCAAAATAAATAGATGTCTGCTGTTTTTTTATTTGAAAAAAATATATATTATAAAAAGGTGACAATTATAAAAAAAAAATTAATATTGTAAAAAATGACAACCAACCTGAACTTGGATAGAAAGTTGATTTTCTCTTAAAATTCAATAATTGCTTGCGTCTACATTTTACTTCTCGAGATTGAGCGAATTTTAGTTGAGCAAGTTGTGGTTCTGAAAATTAATATTTGACAAATGCAACAATATTTTAAAGATATTTTTTAAAAATTAAAATTTAACACATATAATCAATTAAATTGTATTATTTTTATTAAAATTAGACTGGACAAATCAGTTTAACAAAAAAATTAATAAATTAATTTTTAAACCGATATAAATTAATATTTTTTATAAAAAAATACTACAATATCCTTATTATAAAATACAACTAAAATATCCCTATATATATATATATATATATTTGAAAACTTTAAATTTTAACCCTATAACGATAGAGAAGAAAAGGATTAGAATTTAGAATTCTCAAAATTAATATATATAATAAGAGTATTTTAGTCATTTTATATAATAGGGGTATTGTAGTCATTTTTTATAAAAAATAATATTAATTTAGAGGGATTCAAAATTTGATTCACTATTGTTCGGTAAAATTAATTTGCCTGACATAATTTTAACAAAAATAACATAATTTAAGTTATTATATGTGTTAAATTTTAATTATTAAAAAATATCTTTAAAAAAAGACATTTTATGCGTCTTTACGGGAGCATCCCTCATTATATTATTGGAGCCACGTAATTTTAATCAGGCACGGACCTACATTGAATGAGGAGGGGGCATTTCCCCATAGGATTTTTTAAAAAAAACTAATACATATATATATATATATATATATATATATATATATATACCTTTTATTATATTATATTTATCTAAAATAAAATATAAATATTTTTTTTTGTATTTTATGTTAAAAAAATATTTTTTTAAACTTAACATTTAATAATAATTATATTGTTAAATTTGATTTAGTATATAAAAAATAAATAAATTCAAAAAATAGTGATAATTAATTTTATTATATTAGTTAATTAGTTAATAATTAAATTAAAATTCAGTTTTTTAATTAAATACAACTTAAATTATTAGTGACTTTTAAAAAAATATTTAACATAAAAAAATATATTATCTATATATTAATATACTCTATTAATATTTATTATTAAAATAGTCTTGATTATAGTAATTATTTTGGATAAAAAATTTATTTATATCATAAAAATTATAATAAGTAGATTTTATAATTAAATATGAGATAATAAAAAGTAAAATAACTGTTTAAGAACATATATAGAAAAATAATATTTAGTCATATTAAAAATAAAAAAAGTCATTATAAATTATTTTTTTATTATTTTAAATATTATACTGAGTGAAATTATCCTTTTTTTTTATTTTAAATACTATAATAAGTGATTGTGTGTATGTTTCTAATTCTTATCAATATGTATAGATAGTTCTAATTTAAAATTTTAAATATGTCTAAATAAATTTGGGTTGGTCGAATGGTTAGCTTAATCGTCCGCTTAAACAAGTGTTGGGAGTTCGAATTTCATTTCGTGTGTGTAATAATTCATTGACCCTCTTAAATAAAACTCAAAGTTATGATAGATTAGTTCTTAATTTATTGGATATTGTGAAAAACAAAAAAAAATATATCTATATCTAAATTTTATTATTTTTTTGTCCCCACAACTAAATTTTTCTGGTCCATCACTAGTTTTAACATTGTCTTTTTTTATTAGGATTTTTTTTTTCGCCGTTTCAATACGACTATTTTGCATAATAAATTTTGACGATGATCATGGATTTTAAAAAATATTGGATCAACATATGAATTATACATGATCAAGTTATAAGCATTCGTATTTCTTTTAAGAAAGAAGAATAAAATACAATAAGATTACAAAATAAAAAATATATATTTATATTGTTCTTTATTATTTATGATTATTAAAATGACTATCATAATTATCATTGTAATATTTTATTACAGAATATATAATTATGTTATTTTTAATTATATTTAAAATAAATTATTCAACTTTAGTGAAATTTTAAAAAATATTTTGTACATTTAATTTTTATTTCTTGTAACATTTTATTATTTTAGTGGCGTTTTAAGAATTAATTTTTTTTCCTTTGTAATGTGACTGAAAGGTATCAGATTGAAAAAGAGAGGAATTGAAAGAAGGAAGAATCAAGAAAAAAGAATAAAAGAACCAAGAAGAGAGAGTTGAGAACAGAGAGAAGAAGAAGCTTCTAGAAAAGAAGTGTGTAACTGAATTAGTTGCTCAACACCGTTCAATAGTTTATTACACTATATCAAAGTGTAAAGACAGCTGGCAGTATAATAGAGTTAACAGGCTTTAGCTATTACTAACTCAATTAGTTCTTATTTTCTCATAACCTCTATCAGCGGCCTTAAAATCAATGTAGAATATGATAATTATACATTAAAATTTAAACGTGTAATATTTTGTAATTTTAGTAAAATTTTAAAGTAAAATTATTATATCAATTTATATTGAATTTTATTTTTTTGTAATGTTTGATAATTGTATTACATTAATTTATATTAAATTTAAGGAGAGGTTTGATAATAATTTTGATTTTTTTTTGTATTTAAAAAAAATAAAAAACTAAAAATAAATTTAGAATCACTTAAAAGTGACGTAATATTATAATAGAAACTTAGAAGATTAAGAATAAATATAAAGACTACCTTTAATTTAGGAGTGGCAAAACGGGTTGAACCCGTCGGGCTGACTCGCTAAACCCGCTAAAAAGGGCGGGTCGGGCTAGGATTTGGAGCCTGCCAAATTAAAAAAATCCGTCAAACCCGCACCGCCAAATTGGCGGGTTTTAACGGGGCGGGGAGGGCTGGTCCGCCGGGCCGAAGATTTTTATTTTTCTTTTTTTATTAAATAAAAGAGTAATTACTATTATAAAATTAATAATTATAAAATTTTTAAATATTTTTTTGTTTTTGTTTTTATTCTTCTTTTCGTTATTAACTTTATTTCGGTTTTTTCTTTCTTCTTTCTCTATCCCTATCTCGTAGGTATAGCGTTTGAATCAATAGAGAACCCCAATCCTTCTACCAATTAACATCTTAGAAGATTTCACAAAACCCCTGTCGCTTAGCTTTTGACTTTTC
This sequence comes from Arachis hypogaea, assembly GCF_003086295.3. NCBI lineage: Eukaryota > Viridiplantae > Streptophyta > Magnoliopsida > Fabales > Fabaceae > Arachis > Arachis hypogaea. The sequence goes on from NC_092054.1 coordinate 135,621,993, forward strand.
AGAAATATATTAGCTGATGAATTAGTAGTTGTTGTTCTTGTTTCTTTAGTACCCTTATCCCGAGATACAATTTTTATTCAAATAGGATATACATCATGAATAGATATGCTCTGGGACGGAAGGATTCGAACCTCCGAATGGCGGGACCAAAACCCAGTCGTATATTTGTTCGAATTATGTTTTTTAAAATAAAGATAGTTCTATTGATAAATATTATTTTGAACATTTTTATTGAAGTTAAAAATTAAAAAAAGGATAGTAAAAAAATTATATTATAATTTGACTATTTTTTATTTGTATTTGATTTTTAATTATTATTTTTTAGTTAATTTTAATGAATTTTATTTAAAAAAAAAGAGTCAAGCGAGTTAGTTCGCCAACCCGCTAATCTGCCAAGGCAGGCTAGCATTTTAAATCCATTTTAGTTAGTGGGACGGGCCGGTCTGACCCGTTTATAGAACGGGCCTAAGCGGAACGGGACGGATTAGAGCGGTTTGACCTGCTTTGCCACCTCTACTTTAACTGTTTGTTAATATATAAATAATAGATAAGTTAAGAGTAGTAAATTAATTTTTTTTTTTTGTTTTAGTATCGTAATTACAATTCTGCCGTCTGCATAATTGATTAACTTATAGAAAATTTATGAAGAACCGCCAATTATATATGATTTCCATCCGACCACATGCTACATTGTTACGTTCATTCACATCCCACATAAATAATTTAGATAAATCTATACATGTTTTAAAAAAAGCATATATTTCAACTGGCATACACATTGCACTTTTGCATAATATATATACTAGTACCAAGTTTTTCAAAGTTGGAAAGGCATTTTAAATTTACATGTAATTCTTTTTCTTTTTTCCGGGGCCCCATCACATGTAGGTAAGCTTCCAGACAATGCTAAACAGTCGGTAAATTCTATATTTTATAACTTATTATGATTATGTTATTTAGTTATTCAAAAGAAGTATAGATTAGTGTGTAGTCATATATTGATATACATGCTTTAATTTCGTTATTTATCAATTTTATTTCTATTTCATCACTTTTTACTATCTTAACTAGCTAAATTTTTTGTCGTATTTATAATAGGATATAATATATGTCTTTATATATACTAGTAAGTATGTGTATTTAGAGAATGAAACACACACAACAATTTAATATTTTTAATTGATTAACTTTACATGTTTTTTATTAAATTATGGTTATCGCAAAATATAAAAATTATAAAAAAAAAATACACATTTAACGACAATAGTTGTCTCATTTATTTATACAGTACTTAATATCCTATTAATTATTGAAATTACAACAAATAATAAGAGAAAAATACTAAATATATTAGTCTGTCGCACCTTTAACATAATAAAACTCTGTGTGAGTAATGTGACTTAGTTATTAGTATTACGAAAATTAAATCACCCAGATCTGATGCAAATTAAAAAAAACTTCAATCATGGAGGGGGAAAAAGTTTTATTATTAGTATGAAAATTTCAGTGTTGTCAGTCAATAATAATGTCTCTAAATTTATTTAGACATTGACTTGTTCGTATTATTAAGGTGCTCAAATTCTACAAGTAGAAAAATGACGAAAGAAGAGAAAAATTATTCAAATAATTAATGGATATAGTTTAAGCCTGCACTATCCTCAATCAATGATTTTATCCAACAAATTGGGATTAAAGTTTCATTTAACGGTACATATTAAAGTGCGTGTCATTATTTAGATATTACGTTTATTTAATTAGACTACTTCAATATCTACATGCATAACTGAATTTCTTCCCTACCCTCAATATAAATACACAACAGCATTGGATATATAGTCATGCAAAAAGAAAGAGAATATATTATAGTAGTGTATGTCCATAAATATAATCAGTATGAAGGCCATTTTTATTGCATTCTTACTTTTGGCTTCCTTGGCCGGAAAGAGCTTCTTCCATGGACTCCCAGGTTCAACCTCCTGATGTTGCTATTGTAATTCCCATGGATGGTTTCCATCTTTATCGTTCTGAACTAGATGTAATGGAGGTTAGCATCTTTCTTGTGCTTACCATTAGTTGTTGTCAATATGAATTTTCATTCATATTTCATTTCATCTCTTCACATCATTCATGATACTGTTCTTGAAAGTTCAAAGTGCTGATTTGCATACTGTAATATCTAATAGGTAGTCTATAAACATTGGAAAATGAACATGACATTTTTATTTGTTGATTTCTTGGAGGTAGAACCAAAAAGTAGCGAATGAGAGTGTGAAGTGTAACATAAGCAAATAGAGCAGGAATAAATAAGGCACACAGCAAATCTTCCAGCTTACTTCTTATGAAATCAAAAGGTCTTGACCACACAAAACCATTATTTTCTCCAAGCATATCCATAAAAGAGAGAGAGAAATACAGGCTAGACTCAAAGCTACAATACAAGTGTAGATTTGAACACCAAATCTTGTATATTGCTTTGCTCCATAGACTTAGCCACCTAAAGTTTCCAATGCACATGACATTCCAAACTTGAAGCCAGAGACAGCACAAAGAGAGGTAGCAATAGCTGTGCTAGAGAGAGCAAGCTTTCCCAAATGACCAACCATCATCATGGAAATTATCTGAAGAAAATAGGTTGACAAGTTGACAGTTATCATAGGCAGTGCTAAATAACCAACACCCTTAATCTCTTTTGCCACTACACTCCATGTTATGGTTCCTGAAAAACCACCACCTTCTCCATTTTCTTCTCTTTTTGGCCCTTAATATCTTCCATTAGAGAAGCCAAAAGGGGAGCATGATACACTGTTTGAGAATCAGTAAACGGTAAAGAATGAGATTTGCCTATGCAACAAGAGGGACAAAACGACTTATTTGAAGAAAAGGGGAGATTACATTGCTGTAAAACTTTTGAGACTACATTATGTGAGGCATGTCCAAGACGAGCATGCCACAACATGGATTGATCTGAAATTGACTCCACCGAGCCAAGAAGTGCAACAGGTGGGTGTACAGGATGAAAATTTAGCAGCTTATATATGCCTTTTTCAACAGTTCCATTCAAAAGTAGTTCCTTAGAATCCTGAGATTTGACACAGCAACCATGAGAGTGAAATTCGAAAAAGACATTATTGTCACGACAAAATTGATAGACACTTAGTAAGTTCTTGGTTATATCAGGCACTAGTAGTAATTTCTGCATAATAAGAGTTTTAGAGCTCAATTCAATTTTAAAATATGCTTTACCAACACAATTAATGCTTAAACCTATTTTGTTGCCAACAACTACTTGTTCTGGACCATCATAATTCTCCTTTTCAGCCACATTCTGAAGGACAGATGTCATATGATGTGTTGCACCTGAGTTTGGGTACCACACAAACTCATTGAGAGTTGCTGGATTTGCTAACACATGGTTGTAATTGGCCCCTGGTTGCTCAATTTTCTGAGGCCTGTTGCTGGTCCTTCCATGGAATTGATCTGAAACCTGAGATTGTGAATCTTCTTCATACCTGTACCAACATGTTTTGGTTATGTGGCCAACCTTGTTGCACAACTGACATTGAGGCCTATCATAGTGTGATCTCTCATAATTCTGTGTTCTTTCATAGTGTTGATTCCTTGACTTGTCATCAAACTGTTGTTGTCTTTCAGCATATTGTTGTTGATTTCTAAATCTAGAGGCATGCCATCCTCCTCTGTCAAATTTTCCTCTTCCTCTAAAACCTCCTCGAAAATTTCTTGTTTGAGTCCAATTTGCTTGATATTGAGGGCTTTCTTGCAAACCTTCTTGATTCGCATAGTTGGACTGTGCTATGTTTGCATATGCTGCCTGATTCAGCTCAATTTTTTTGAACCTCTCCAACATGCTTTCATTAGCAAAAAGCACTGTCTCTAATTCTCCAACTATGATTTCCTGCGGTCTTGTTAGCAGTGAGGTGAGCAAAGGTGCATATTCTTCAGTCAGGCCATGGAGTAGAGCATTGACATGATCACTCTCAGTCACTGTCTCTCCTACTGACACTAATGCATCAATTGTGCCTTTTATCGACAACACATACTCATTTACTGGCGGACCTATGCTAGTAGTACTCAATTTGTTCCTTAATTGCATGATTCTAGCTTTGATTTGTGAAGCGAAATGAGTCTTTAACCTGTTCCAGATCTGATAGGTAAACATGCAGCCAACCATTTGAGTAGTGTAGGATTTTGTCATTGAAGCAAGAAGCCAAGATTCGAGTAAAGCATCTTGCCTTTTCCACCGTTAAAATTCTGGATTAACACCTCCATTTTCAAGAAACTGCAGTGGAATTCCAATTCCAGTTATGTGATTCAATAGATCATTACCTTCAATCATTGCCTCTACTTGATCCTTCCATTGCAAAAAATTATCACTGTCCAGCTTCATGTAGATGGGAGTTGCAACAAATCCAGGTGCGCTCACCGTTTGTGCTGAGCTATGAGTGTTCCCTGAAGCTGCCATGGCGTTGATCTCGTTTTCCATTGGAACCTAGCTCTGATACCACGAAAGGTATCAGAAACTAGTGAATGAGAGTGAAGAAGTTGAGAAAGACGGAGAGAACTCAGAGAAAGAGGGGGTGCGTGTTATTGTATCTTCAAAGTAAAAAATCGCAGGCTCACAATTGTACTACACTATTTATAGACATACATAGAAGCTTCTGGAGTATGTGAAACTATCTGTGCCAGCTCAGCAAACTTAAACTAACTCTGTAACAAACTAACAAACTAAACAGCTGAATGAAGACTAACTAACTCCACTCTCCTCCTTTACTCTATCAAGCACTTTCAACTTTCAAGCACACATTTGACTGTCTTCAAACTAATAATTTCAAGAATAGTATTATGGATGATGTGAAGAGACGAAATGAACTATGAATGAAAATTTATATTGACAACAACTAATGGTAAGCACAAGAAAAATGGTAAGCACAATGGTAATTCATATTGACAACAACAAGATAATTAAAGAATTTTCTTAATTATAACTTTGAATATACACACATAACAATTCTCTCACGCTAATACATATTCATAATAAATATCATCTTAAATATTTAAATCTAATCTCTCACACTAATGCATGTTTTATAAAATATCTTTCTTCAAATATCTTTTCTCTTGCCTTTATTGCGTGCAATTCAAAAAAAACATATAGCATAAAGTAACAATTAAAATATATTTTTTCCAACATTCTAAATAATAGAAAAGAAGCCAATAAACTAAACAGACTCTAAAAATTAGAAAAATAAGGATAAACCTATTTTTTTCAATTTGTACTTATTGTAATGAGCAGAGAAAGCAAAATTACTTTGCAGAAAGTACCACTTATTATTCCAATCCACAAGTCTTTAACTCTCAACTGTACACAAAAACCCAATATAATAGCAACTGAAATTCCCAAAATATAATAAGCTCCAAGGTTCACATATGTTTCTAACTTTTACCAACCACATCCTATAGCAATATCTATATATTAACATGACCAAGTGCTTCTTTTGGACTTCCAAGGTTCACATATGACCACCACTCGTGCTTCTTTTGGACTTCCAATTCTCAATGTATTTAAAATTTTAGTGCTAAAAAAGTTACAAAAAAAAAAAACAAAATTTAATGACAAAAAAAATGTGTAACTAATATGAAATAATATGTATATGATAATAAAAATAAACCTTGTTATTGAGCCAATTGCTTCTGGTATTGTATAGATTGTCATGATGATTGAGCAACTAGCCACAAAAATTTTAACATTTAAACAAAATTAACACAACTAGTATAGAATGGATATGAATATGAATATTGAACTATGAGTAATAATTTCAAGGGATTACTACGGTACAGCCGTACAGAGTAATATGTACAAATATTTCCTCTAAATAAAGGTGAATGCGACACGTGCAAATGCTGAGAAATGCTGTCAGACGCTGAACATGTGTTGCAGAGGTGTTTAGTGAAGACTTGTTTGTGGCTTTGTGTTGAGCTAACGGGTTGATAGTTGTGTGGGCTTTTTAATTGTTGGTCATGTGTGGACTGTTAGGTGAGGGAGTATGTATGTAATGTTAGTATCTACGTGTAGTTAGGCTGTTGTGTCTCACTTATAAAACACAAACAACAATTCCAATCATACGATTGAGATGATTATAATTGTGTCAATAGCATTATAGAAGAAAACCCTTCTTATTGTTGTGATTTGATGAATCAATAAAATAGTTAGGCTTCGTCACTTTAATTATCAGATATGGGAAATTACAATACACTTTTGTTTAGGAATCAATATTGTGTAAATTTAACCAATTAAGTTGTTAGGTTTCTATGTGTGTTCCATTATTCCCTAAATACGCACACCTATTAGCTAACATTGTGTAAAGTTAACCAATTAAGCTGTTAGGTCTCTATGTGTGTTTCATTATTCCCTAAATACACACCTACAAGCTATATAGAGACATATATATGTTGTATTTTATTATGAATATGATAAAGAAACTAGCTGGCTAAGATGTAGTGGGTCGGTGAAGTAAATAGAATTCACAAATAACTAAATTAAAGCATGCCTAATTTGATTCTACTTTAATTTGCCTAAATATTTCTACTTCTAAGAGCAACATACATATGTTTCTAGTTAAGGTGGTTTGTATAAAAAGCTAATGAAGTCTCTCATTATTATTAGTCGAGGGAGTACGTATGTAATGTTAGTATCTACATGTGGTTAGGCTGTTGCGTCCCGCTCTTAAAACACAAATAACAATTCCAATCATACGATTTAGATGAATATAATTGTTTCAATAGCATTATAGAAGAAAATCCTTCTTATTGTTGTGATATGATGAATCAATGAAATAGTTAGGCTTAGTCACTTTAATTATCAAATATGGGAAATTACAATAAACTTTTGTTTAGAAATCAATAGACTTAATTATTATATCAGCATTGTATAAAGTTAACTAATTAAGCTGTTAGGTCTCTATGTGTGTTCCATTATTCCCTAAATACGCACATCTCTTAGCTAGCATTGTGTAAAGCTAAACAATTAAGCTGTTAGGTCTCTATGTGTGTTTCATTATTCCCTAGATACACACCTACTAGCTATATAGAGACATATATATGTTGTATTTTATTATGAATATGATAAAGAAACTAGCTAGCTAAGATGTAGTGGGTTGGTGAAGTAAATAGAATTCACAAATAACTAAATTAAAGCATTCCTAATTTGATTCTAATTTAATTTACCTAAATATTTCTACTTCTAAGAGCAACATACATATGTTTCTAGTTAAGGTGGTTTGTACAAAAAGCTAATGAAGTCTCTCATTATTATTAGTCGAGGGAGTACGTATTTAACGTTAGTATCTACGTGTGGTTAGGCTATTTTGTCCCGCTCATAAAATACAAACAACAATTCCAATCATGCGATTGAGATGAATATAATTGTTTCAATAGCATTATAGAAGAAAACCTTCTTATTGTTGTGATATGATGAATCAATAAAATAGTTAGGCTTCATCACTTTAATTATTGGGAAATTACAATACACTTTTGTTTAGAAATCAATAGACTTGATTATTATATCAGCATTGGGTAAAATTAACCAATTAAGCTGTTAGGTCTCTATGTGTGTTAAATTATTCCGTAAATACACACACCTACTAGCTATATAGAAACATATATATGTTGTATTTTATTATGGATATGATAAAGAAACTAGCTGGGTAAGATGTAGTAGGTTGGTGAGGTAAATATAATTCACAAATAACTAAATTAAAGCATGCCTAATTTAATTCTACTTTAATTTGCCTAAATATTTCTACTTCTAAGAGCAACATACATATGTTTCTAGTTAAGGTGGTTTGTACAAAAAGCAAATGAAGTCTCCCATTATTATTAGTCGAGGGAGTACCTATGTAATGTTAGTATCTACGTGTGATTAGGCTGTTGTGTCATGCTCATAAGACATAAACAACAATTCCAATTATGCGATTTAGATGAATATAATTGTTTCAGATAGCATACTAGAAGAAAACCCTTTTCATTGTTGTGATATGATGAATCAATAAAATATGTAGGCTTCGTCACTTTAATTAATAGATATGGAAAATTACAATACACTTTTGTTTAGAAATCAATAGACTTGATTATTATATCAGCATTGTGTAAAGTTAACTAATTAAGCTGTTAGGTCTTTATGTGTGTTCCATTATTCCTTAAATATACACACCTACTAGCCATATAGAGACATATATATGTTGTATTTTATTATGAATATGATAAAGAAACTAGCTAGCTAAGATGTAGTGGTCACAAATAACTAAATTAAAGCATGCCTAATTTGATTCTACTTTAATTTGCCTAAATATTTCTACTTCTAAGAGCAACATACATATGTTTCTAGTTAAGGTGGTTTGTACAAAAAGCAAATGAAGTCTCCCATTATTATTAGTCGAGGGAGTACCTATGTAATGTTAGTATCTACGTGTGATTAGGCTGTTGTGTCCTGCTCATAAGACATAAACAACAATTCCAATTATGCGATTTAGATGAATATAATTGTTTCAGATAGCATACTAGAAGAAAACCCTTTTCATTGTTGTGATATGATGAATCAATAAAATATGTAGGCTTCGTCACTTTAATTAATAGATATGGAAAATTATAATACACTTTTGTTTATATATCAATAGACTTGATTATTATATCAGCATTGTGTAAAGTTAACCAATTAAGCTGTTAGGTCTTTATGTGTGTTCCATTATTCCTTAAATATACACACCTACTAGCCATATAGAGACATATATATGTTGTATTTTATTATGAATATGATAAAGAAACTAGCTGGCTAAGATGTAGTGGATTGGTGAAGTAAATAGAATTCATAAATAACTAAATTAAAGCATGCCTAATTTGATTCTAATTTAATTTACCTAAATATTTCTACTTCTAAGAGCAACATACATATGTTTCTAGTTAAGGTGGTTTGTACAAAAAACTAATGAAATCTCTTATTATTATTAGTCGAGGGAGTATGTATTTAATGTTAGTATCTACGTGTAGTTAGGCTGTTGTGTCCTGCTCATAAAACACAAACAACCATTCCAATCATGCGATTGAGATGAATATAATTGTTTCAATAGCATTATAAAAGAAAACCCTTCTTATTGTTGTGATATAATGAATCAATAAAATAGTTAGGCTTCGTCACTTTAATTATCAGATATGGAAAATTACAATAAGTTTAGAAATCAATAGACTTGATTATTATATTAGCATTGTGTAAAGTTAACCAATTAAACGGTTAGGTCTCTATGTGTGTTCCATTATTCCCTAAATACACACACCTAGCTATATAGAGACATATATATGTTGTATTTTATTATGAATATAATAAAGAAACTAGCTGGCTAAGATGTAGTGGGTTGGTGAGGTAAATAGAATTCACAAATAACTAAATTAAAGTATGCCTAATTTTATTCTACTTTAATTTGCCTAAAAATTTTAACTTCTAAGAGCAATATACATATGTTTTTAGTTAAGGTGGTTTGTACAAAAAGTTAATAAAGTCTCTCATTAAGTCATTATTATTATTATTATTATTATTATTATTATTATAGTGAGAACAAAATAGTAGATAGTGAGATAGAAATAGAATTAATGAATAACAAAATTAAAGTATGAATGACTATACACTAATTTATATATTTTTACATAAGCTATGCTGTCTCGAAAATTTTTGGTTAGGATAATGTGTACATAGGTCTTCTAATGTTATTTGTTTTCATCTCTTAAGAATTATGACTTCAGGCTTTGAAAATTGTGATATGTGGTAACATGTTTTTTTTTTTAAATTATTTGGTCGTGAATTTTTAGTTGAATAAAAAATAAAATAAATATGTAACTAAACAATTCTTGTAACCTAAATGTAGTTATTACACCTCTTAGTCTCTGATTTTATTTTTATTATATACAATATGGTACTGAATTGTTAGTTTTCAGTGCAAAGAGAGTTTTATATAAAATTAGTATGAACAATAATTTTGAAGTACTAATATTAGTAATTGTTTTCATCATTCACCAATGAATTTAAAAATGAAATAAAACAGCTTACGGGGTTGCATCCTAAGATGAGATGAGTCTCGCAAAGTAGAAGAAAAAACAATCTCTAAATATAAAGAATTTTTTGGGTCAAAAATATTTTTCATTAAAAAAATACTTTTTTTTTTACTTAAAGAAATATATTTCACATAAAAAATAAATAAAAAAATACTTTTAAGAGATATTATACTTAAATATAAATGATAAAAAATTATTTTAAATTAAATATTCACGTATAAAATTATTTTTATTTTTTGAAACGATTTTTCGACTAAAGATAAGCAAAAAAAAAAAATTTTCTTAAGTAAATTCACCCAAACGAACCCTTAATTTATGAATATAGTAGACTTACTCTAATAGATAAATCTTGTAGTCAGAGATTCATCCACAAATAACATAAGCAATAGAGTAGTCATATGGTAACAATTGTAAAGCTGTCAATAGAGTATGCTTAATATACTAAGCAAAAACACTTCACTATTAACACCTACACTTAAATGTTTTTCATTACTCTTCATCATACCAGAACTTCTTCATCATATTGTGCCTCCAACCCTAACCCTACTTCTTCATTGTGCCTCCAACGTAACCATAACCCCAGATAGTTTGGTCGTGCCTCGAACCCTAATGCCAGAGTTTCGTCGCACCTTAAACCCTAACCCCAGAACTTCATCGCGCTTCCAACCTCTGCTTTGGCGCTCCTTCCATCGGCGCTCCAAACAAATCTGTTCTCTCATTAGAGGAGAAAAAAAGTCCAGATCTACGAGGTATTCGGGGATAAAAATATGATTACAATAACTATATATTTGTAAAAGATTTCAACTAAGAATGTATTATAACTCAACTAAAAGAAAATACCTATAAAATAAAAAAAAATTAGTTATACAAAACATGTTTCTCTCATGGGATTGCTTCTAATCCAACATTAAGTTCTTCTTACCTAAAGTCTTAATAACCAAAAAAATAAAATTACATCACCTAGAGTGAAAAGACATAGTGTATAAATACAATTATATTAGGTGTATATTAAAAATAGCCACAAAAAATAATTATTATTGTAGAATGTATATTGAAATATAAAATATATATTAAAAATTAAATTAAACTAATATAACGACTATTGGTAGTGATTAATTTTAGTGTATAAATAATATTTTTGATATAAATAATCATTAATATATTATATAAGTTTGTTTAACAGGGTGGAAAATAAAATAACAATAAATTGAGTGTATATGTGTTGCATATAAATGTGTACGAGAAAAAAATGTTAATTTTCTGAAACATTGATTGTATGGTACAGTAAAATAATTTTGTTTTAAAAATATTTTTTCTTTTTCTCCCCATTTTGAAAAAGAGAAAAACAGAAATACAAAAAAGTCTCAGAAAAAAATACATGTAGTACAATTTATAACTAAAAATCCAACTCCAAGACACACATAAATACTTGGTGGATACTACAATGAAGATGGCATAATTGTCTTCATATGAGTATATTTCTTTTTGACCTTTGGATGATGGATTGTATGGTTAGATTTTGATATTTATAAAAGTGTTGTTTTTGTTTAAAGTGTGGCTAAATAAATAAACCACACTTTTAACCAAAGCATCTTCATGAGAAGATATTTTTGCCATCTTCATTGTAGTATCCACCTAAATACTTAGCTGAAGTCACAACTTAAAAAGAAAAAATACATAAAAATTGTTCGGCCCACTTCTAATAACAACGGAAGCCCAATTCATATTAATTCTGTTACAAAAATTGCATACAGCTCAAAAAAAGAGCCAAGCCGAGAAAGGCATCTATCATGCTTGTGCTACACCCCTAAAGGAAGATAAGCAACACACGTGCAAGAAAATGACACAAGGATCAAGAATAATCTCTGAATATCTTTATAAACTTCATTTGTACCATGGTGTAGTGTGACCCTTTCTTTGATGATTCTTATCACTTTCTTTGGTGAGTTTGATACTTTGATCACATCATGAAAAAGTTAAGCCTCGATGCCTTTCTGCTTCAGTTGTCTCTATTACTACTACAATCTATCAAATATTTAATCATCCTGATTAAGATCAAATTATCTGGAAATAAAATTTAGTGATCAATTATAAGCTATACGTTCACATTAAATAAGTTAATTATCTTAACTTTGCCGTGTAATTTGCGATGAAAAATAAATATTACCATATAGCATGTATAACTATATTAAGTGTATTTTAAAATTAACTACTAATATAAAATATATTAAAATATTAAGTAAATAAATACACATTAAAAATAAGTTAAACATCACATATATTTATATATAAATAGATATATAATGGCTGATTTAATTTAATAATTAATTTTTTATGTGCGCATTATTTTTTTATATACATAAGAGTACTCTTTTTATTTTATTATATCTTTTGATTCTCAGTTTTATTTGATAATAAAATTAATTTTTGAAATAAATCACATGTTTTTAGTATTTTCTCAACTTTTTTATAACACACTAATAGTTGGTTATAATTAGCTGGTATCTTAATTAATTATCTAACAGAATTGAATTAGAAAAAACAGTTTAGATATATTTAATATTTTAAAAATTAAAGTGTTGTATTTGTCTCTCTCTTTCACTTAACTGGGAATTCATCTCCTCTTTCCTCTAGATAGCAATCTACTCACACAACCCACGAGAGTTGATTAATGTTAGAGGTAGTGGTAAACATCAACAGGAAGCAAATTAAGAATTTAAAATGACATTCATAAAATTAGAAAGAGGAACTAATACAAAAAGACGAAAGAAGATATGATAGTAATATAGAAAGTGAGGATATAACATCTCAGTTTTTTTGTTTTTGAAAATTAAGTAATTAGTTATTTATGAGTTATTATATTATATTGAGATTTTGTTTTTAAGAAATCTATTTTTTTTAACAAAGATAATTAAATAAAATTTTATGATTATCGAAGTTTAATTTAATTATAATTTATTTTATTAGTTTGAACTATTTATTAAAAACTATTTTGATAGACAAAAATTAAGTTAATCTTTTATTATTATTATTATTATTATTATTATTATTATTATTATTATTATTATTAGTTACTTCTTTCTTTTGGCCGAAGCCATTAAGAAAACATGTATAAAGAAAAGCCAAATGTGGCTCATTTACAAGTATGTGCATATATATATATATATATAACTAATGCCATTAAGGGACTAAGAAAGAAAAGAACGTGGCTTGCATGCTATTATACTTATATGAACTTATGACACCTAATAATACTTTTACACTACAAACTATCATTCATTAGCATCATTTTCTTTTATTACTTTTATTCATTATAGCCGAACCCTTTAGAAAGAAAAAGAGAAACAAAGGGTCGTGGCTTATATGTATACATATATCTATGCAACCATGACACCTGTTACATTCATTTAATTCCCAATGACACCTAATAAACCTTATTACCACAAATCCTTTTTAATCACCTTCATCACTAATCATACTTTCTTTTCCTTCATGCATCACCGAACCAACTTTGAAAGAAAAGAGAGAGTAAGCCGTGAGTGAGAGGAATCAGAAACCATGGAACCTTACCTCTTCTGAGTTCGATTTCTTATGATTTGTAACCCCAATAAAAAATCTAATCCGGTAAAAGTGTTCGTATCTTCCTCCTCTACGTGTTGGCGTTACTTTTGTCCAGTGAAAATCGACGGTGACGTAGCTCCCTTACCTCTTGAACTTGGCCAATTGGAGTTCTAGGAGCCACGAAGGATTCCAGACGTTTTTCCTTTCAGCAGCACGGTCAGAAAGTTTCTCTAGAGTTTCGAGTATTTCGATTACGTACGAAGGTAGGGTTTTGATAAATTTTCACCGACTAAATGATATTTGAAAGTAAATTGATGTTTGGATTGAGTGTTATTGAAATTTGATTGCATTTCCTGTTGAATTTTGTTGGTATATTGATATTTTGATGAAGTTGTGTTTAGTCAGCTCGAGAATGGATAAATTTTTAAGTTAATATTTTGATCAAAATAAAACAGGTTTTCGGTCTCGTTGAAGGACAAGATATTAGTTTGGAAATTTTATTTTAAAGGATGTCATTATATTTTTATAAAAAGACTGAGGTTATGTTTATCATTATAAACTAAGTTTTGAAAGGAAAATGCTATTTTGAGTTTTTATTCAAAATTACTACCACAGGAGAGCAGATGTGACATTGTTTGGGCCTTAGTGCCAAATGTAAAGTGGGGACGCCCACACACTGAGAACTATTTTCCAGATGTACGCTTATTGATTTGGAAAGTCACATTGTATGCGGCCTAGCCGTACGACTTATAAGCACACTGTATGCATCTGGAAAGCCATATCTGGGACTTGTACCCGGGTAATGTCGGGAGCGGGTAGGCAATCGACACATGAGCTCATGGTCTGCGTTAGGAATAGACATGCATCATTCTTGTTGCGCATTTACATTTTACTTGACATTGTGAAATTGTTTGTGATTGTCTTCTTGTGTTTATACATTCCTTAATGTTATTCTGAATAGTGGTGACTAGATATTTCTTTGTGACACTTGTATATTTCGTTGTGAATTACTTGAATTGTGGTAATCCTGACTAAACTAACCACCCTCGACCCTACTAAGAACCCCCCAGTTCTTACCCCTTCTCTTCCTCCCCTTCAGATGGAGATCGGAGTTATATTTTACGAGATGGACCCTCCCTATATATACGAGGATATTGTACAGCATAGGTTTTATGTAGTAGCTGCGGAGATTAGGAATCGTATGTACATTCTGCGTGATCATCATTTCCATCACCCGATTGACACTCCACAGTTTAACCCCGACATGCCCTATGAGTTCCCACTGCAGTGGCTCCACCCGGATGCTCCATTTCACCCGTTTCATGATGGGCCGGTGCCTCACCAGCATCCCGATCAGCCTGCGGATCAGGCGGACCCTGAGCCTGAGCCCATGGAGGAGCATTTTCCAGAGCCTGTACCAGAGGAGGACATCCCCGTGGAGTAGATCTCAGTATCTTCTTCTGAGCCATCTTCTGAGGAGCCGCTCACCGCCTCTATTAGTGGACCGGCGAGTGCTGGTCAGATCAGTAGCACGAGTGCCAGTGCCCCTCCCGAGATTATAGAGATTTCCGATGACGAGGACGAGGATCCTGAGGAGTGTTCTGATGTGGTTGTGATCTCTTCTGACGATGACAGCTGAGTCCTGGGAGCTGCGGTTGTGCTTTTTGCTAGTTTTTTTTTGTTAGCCTAGCCTTTGTGTTAATCTCTCACTTTTGGTCAGACTCACTGAGAGAGTAGGGTGTACATAGTGGCCTAGGCTAGTTCGGGCGCCAGTTTAGGGGTTTTCTATATGGACCAGGGCCCGGAGTGTTGGGTTGTGCATAGTAGTATTTCTGAAGGGTTGTATGCTAACTCAGGATATATATATATATATATATATACATATATATACGACAGTACTTGTATGCTTATGCGTGGCCTATGCTATGTGTTGTGATTGTATATAATGTCGGCTTGTGTATGTTTAATTAGTTGTCCTTGCAAGTTTTCTTATAAAATTTTTGCCAAAACTCGATAGTACGCTAACCCGATTACAGGCTTAATAATACATAGTAAAGGTTTCATGTAAACAAGTTGGTGACCCTTGATTTCTGGTATGATCATGACTTACTGGGAATTGGGTCGTTACAGAGGACAAATTAATTTAAGAGGGCACGGATTTTTAAAAATTTAATCTCATCAGCTGTTTATTCTGATTTAATGGTTGAGATTTGCATTCTGACTACTTGTCACTTAATAAAAGCATTCACATTAGATTATCTTTTTTCATTCTCAGAACACACTGCACCTGCGATGAGGTCATTGTTGGTGGTCATCTATCCCTTTTTATCACTCAACTCACACACTCTTTTTCAAAACGATATCATTCACTTTTTCATGCATTGTTGATATGAATATAATTGTATCTAAAAGAACAGTGGCGTTAAGTGTGATATGATAGTAGGGGTGAACGCGGATCGGATCGGATCGGATATGGCCAAAATTTCTATCTGATTCGCACTAAAATCATCGGGTCGGATCGGATCCAATATTCGCAGTTTTTTATGTTGGATCCGATCCGCACATTTGCGGGTCGGAATGGATATCAGATATATCCGCAAAACACAAAAAATATTTTTAAAAGCTTATTTTTGTTAAAAACATATCAATAAAATTCAATTTTTCTATTTTAAATATATTTACTCTTAAAATAATATTAAACATATTTTTCTTAAATAAAATAAATTAAAATAATACAACATATATGATAATTATTAGTTGAAATAAAATATAAAAAGAATATTTACTTATTTATTTCTTTATTTTTGCGAATACACGAATATGCGAATCCGATATGCGGATACCAATACAAAATCTGCAATCCGATCCGATTAGTGTGCAGATCTGATCCGATCCGATTTGTGGATCGGATCCATATCCGCAATTTTCGGATCGGATTCGGATAAACGCCGCGGATATGCGGATCGGATCTGATCCATGAACACCCCTAGTTATCATAGGCAGTGCTAAATAACTAACACCCATAATCTCTTTTGTCACTACACTCCATGTTATGGTTCCTGAAAAACCACCACTTCTCCATTTTCTTCTCTTTTTGGATTCTCCAATGGAAGAGATTAAGGGCCAAAAAGAGAAGAAAATGGAGAAGGTGGTGGTTTTTTAGGAACCATAACATGGAGTGTGTTGGCAAAAGAGATTAAGGGCGTTGGTTATATAGCGCTGCCTATGATAACTGTCAACTATCAACCTATTTTCTTCAGATAATTTCCATGATGATAGTTGGTCATTTGGGAAAGCTTGCTCTCTCTAGCACAACTATTGCTACCTCTCTTTGTGCTGTCTCTGGCTTCAAGTTTGGAATGTCGTGCATTGGAAATTCTAGGCGGCCAAGCCTATGGAGCAAAGCAATATACCAGATTTGGTGTTCAAATCTACACTTGTATTGTAACTTTGAGTCTAGCTTGTGTTCCTGTGAAATTCTCTACTCAGTGTGAAAAGACTCATGCTCCAATCTTGATGGAACTATTCTATGGGCTTGGAGAGTTCTTGTGCTACGCCGTTCCATCTGATGGGATGATTTGGTTAGTTTCTTCCTCTAGAATATGATCTTATTATATACACACATGCGTGTGCATGCACGCTTATCAACCTTAATTTGTTTCTATTGTGTTTGATGATCAATGCAGCCTCGAATAGTGGTCATTTGAGCTGCTCACTTTGCTTTCTGGGCTTCTACCAAATCCAGAGCTTGAAGCTTCAGTTCTGTCCATATGGTAAGTAAGACTTGGTCATTGAAAATGAGAGAGATTTTTATGTTTTACAATCTCAATTGAAATTATTACTCATAGTCCAATATTCATATTCATATCCATTCCATACTAGTTGTGCTAATTTTGTTTAAATGTTGACATTTTTGTGGCAATTTTTTTCTCTCATAGCATTATTATCGTATGTTATACATGTAATAACTCTAATAGAACTTTATGGTGATATTATACATGTTTAATAAGGACTGTTTAAGCTTGGTAGTCATCATTTCTGTTGTTTATTACATAACTGTGAAATTTGTAAATGATGCCACTAAGGTATTCTATTTTGATATCTTCCTAAACCCTTTGCTTATCTTTAATGAACTCTATTTTTCAAATCATGGTAACCTATTTTTAAGTTGTTGCTATTTGTTAAACTATCTGCTTATTTTAGTTAAGCTCAAATAAAAGTTACTGCATGAAATGATTTTTTTCGTTTTCTTCATTTATCTAGGCACAAAGTTGTTATTGTAGAAGCTAAGGTAACTATTTGCTCTTGAAAGATGGGGTTTGGAAGGAAATATCATGTTTTTGTTAAAATTTTTAGTCCCTCCAAAAATTTCTTTTAAGCTCTGTCATTGGCCAGCATATTCTTCTAGTATGACTTTCTTGGTGGCCAGCCTACCACTTGTAATTGTAATTGGTGGCCAGCATGTTCTCCAATAAAAGATGCTTTACTATAATAGATTAAGATAAGAAAAAAGTGTAACTGAATTTTTTTGCTACATTCTTACAAACTCAAACAAATTTAGAGCATTGAATTATTGATACTTAGACATCTCACTGTTTTAATTTATTTAAAATATTTATATTATATTACAAACTACAGTGATATACAAATACATGATAGTAAATTCAACACCCTACTATTTCATTCCTGATAAAGAATGGAACAGGTCATCATGAACTGGTGGTTGGTAACTACTATATATAGTCTAACATATATATAATAATCACTTTCTATACTAATGAAAGAAAAATGTCATCAATATGTGGGGATCTATAGTAGACATATGTCATCGTCAATGGTTCATGAAAATTGACGGACATCATCTTTGGCCAAATTTCTTTTCCAAATTTTTTTATTAATAAATATAGCAATAAATTTAAGTTTCTATACTATTTCAATTTTAAAGATGATTGCATTGCGTTTCTTTTTATGGTAGCAAGTTACTAGGGCACCCCAAAAAATATTTATCTGATAAATATGGTTTTTATATAACTCTCTAACCCTATTCCATGTGCGCCCTCTAGGGCACCCCGCATTACTCTCTTAATCTTTTTATTTTCTTCATTTGTATTATATATGTATCTTAAATTTAATTATTAACATTATTACAATTTAAAAGGGGAGAGTAAAAAAAATGAATAAATCAACCATGAAGAAGAACAAGTGATCATCGCATTGAGCAACTGTAATGTGTATCGTAAAGATTAAATATAGAAAAGTTAACTTTTAATTAATTAATTAATTTTAATTAGATATTTTTATTTTAAAATTATTTTTTAAGTTTTATTTTTTGGAGGATTAAGGTTTAATATTTAAATTTAAAATTTAGAGTTTTAAATTTTGTTAATAGTAATAAAAAAATAGTTGGTTGTCTAGTTGAATTTATTATTAAATTATATTATACTAAATTAAAACATTAATCTCTGATGCAATTGCACATTTACGATGAATACAAAGACGTAAAAATAATAGACTTAGATATATGTAAAAAAAGAGAGCAACAATTTAGTTTGCATCATCATAAAACCTATTGGGAGAAATTAAAGTCAAATAATGTTGTCATTAACTTATTGCCTTTATCCATGACTTAGATATAAAAGACAATTTGCACATTAAAAAAAATCACTAAATTAATTACTATGTATTTGCATTGCATATAAATATATGTGTATTATTTAATTTATTTTTAATATATATTTAATATTTTAATGTATATTTTATATTAGTAGTTGATTTTTAAATACGCGTAACATGGTTGGTTATACATAGATATATTTATTTTTCATCGCAAGCACGGCAAAGTTAAAATAATTGACTTATTTAATGTGAACATCTAGCTTATAATTGATCATTAAATTTTATTTTCAGATAACTTGATCTTAAGCAGGATGATTAAACATCTGATAGATTGCGTAGTAGTAATAGGGACATATGAAGCAGAAAGGCATCAAGGCTTAGCTTTTTCATGATGTGATCAAACTCAGCACCTCTTTGACAAAAGCATTTTTCCGCCACAATTACCATTTACGAAAATAAATATAAGAACCATAAAAAAAAATATAGTGCCAATTAAGTGTTACTAATAAACACTTTTCTTTCGTTCTTATCAACTTAATTATAAGATGATAAATCATACTATCTTTTTATATATTATTATAATTATGTTAGGTATATATAAAATTTAATTATTAAGTTAATTATTGGTATAAAATATATTTTAAAATATAAAATATAAATTAAAAATTAACTAAATAATTTATGTATTATATATAAATAAATAATAACTAATTTGATGATTATTTTTTATAAAGATATAGTATTTTTATTACACATTCTATTATTATTCTTTGGTTAATTTGTACAATTGTAGTTGCTCTAATGTTAAAATTAAGACATCTGAAAAAAGGCGTATTGATAGAACATAATAGTGAGGAATTACATATTTGTATGTATAATAGAATTGGACATGGAGAGAAGCAAGCAAGCAAGTAATTAGGAGCAATGTTTTTGCCTACAAAGAAATTAAATTTTGGGCCTCTGATCTCGTTCCCTATCTTCTTTTAACATTTAAAAGACTCTAGTTCCATTACGACGTATGTCACTTAACTCACTAGGCCCACAATATTTCTTTCCTTCATTATTTAGTTAGGACTCGGGAGTAATAGTTATTACTGTAAGATCCAAGTTTTTGAAAATTAATTTAATAAAATAAAATTTAATTTAGTTATTATTATTATTATTATTATTATTAAAGTTAAAAAAAAAAAGAAAAGATTGGCCGAAGCCATTGAGAGAACGAAGAAAGAGATAGAACGTGGCTTACTATGCATGTGTGTGTATATTGTTTACTATGCATATATATATATATATATATATATATATATATATATATATATATATAACCAAAGGAAAAGAAGATTAGGAAACGTGGCTTAGTGCATATATACGTACATGACACATACTTGCTTTCATTAATTGAGCATGCCACCTAATAAAATTTATACCACAAACTTCCATTAATCATAACACTCATCTTTTTCATTCATTCATACTTGTTACGGCAAAGAAGAGAAAGAAAACTGACCGAGAGAAAAAGAAAGAGAACCGAAGCTCCTTTGATCTTTCGGTCTTGATTTCTTGTGATTCATAACTCTAATAAAAAATTTAATTCGGTAAAAGTGTTTGTATCCTCCTCTTCTACATGATGGCGTTACTTTTGTCCAGTAGAAGTTGACGGTGACGTAACTTTTCTTTCTTTTGAGTTCGGCTAACTGGAGTTCTAGGAAGCACAGACGATTTCTGACGCTTTCTCCTTCAGCAACCCAGTCAGAAAGTTTCTCCGGAGCTTTCGATGATTTTGATTTCATACGAAGGTGGGAAATTTTATTTTGAAATTAACTGTTTTAAATTATGAATGTCACGGAAGTCTAGTGGATATTTGCAAATAATTTATGATTGTTTGGAATGACTGAATGATGAGTTTGAATTGAAGCTATGATTGATATTGATTTTGTGATTGATATTGGTTTTCTGATTTTGATGGAGTTTTTGAAATTCTGATTTTATGTGATTATGATGAATTGGTTGAGTTGTGGCTGTAAAAGGTGATTAAATTAGTGTTACTTGTTAAATTGTAATATGATGAGTTAATTATTGAAGAAATTATCGTATTGATAATTGTTGAATGGAGTTGGATTTGAGTCTGGTTTGAAAAGTGATGAATTTGAGGGAGCCCGTATGGGTGGTGAAGTCCAATTTTTAAGAGGGATTATGCGCAATTTTATGTAAAAGTAACCGAAAACGTGGTATTATTTCGAAAATCTGATTTATAAATTTATTTTGAAACATGATTTTATAGTGAAAAACATTTTATTTACATATTTACTCATATTGAGAAACGTATTTTGTATTGAAAATTGCCAATCTGATTTATGAATATTGTTTGATTTTTGAATTATTACGGAAAGAGTTATGTTCAATCCGATTTATTAAGAAAATTATAATCTTTTAAATTCACTCTTTTGAGAAGAGATTTTGTTTTAAGTTATGATATGAATTTGGTTTGTTAAGAAAAAGAAAGAATGAGAAAAGAACATGGCACGTGTGATTATGAAATGTTTAAAAGGTCACGAGAGGGTGACGGAAAGTAAATGGTTTTGGTGCCAATGGGATAATGTTAAGCTGTGGGCTTTATATGTGAATAATTGTGCGGGGACGCCCGTGTGTATGAAATGGCTTCTAGGAGAAAGTGGTACATGCTTCAGCTGGAGAATCAGCGCCTGCAAGTACTTGCAGAGGTCATGTTCGGCATACTTCAGCTGGAGAATCAGCGCCTGCAAGAAGTAGAAACTTGCAGAGGTTATGCCGCTGGAATGCCTTATCTGACTTGCGAGTCGGATTGCGTCGGGTGCGGGTCGAAACCGACAAATGAGCTCATTACCTGCGATAGGACTAGACATGCATCATCATTTTTGCACATTTGCATTTGATTGTGTTTGCTTATCTTGTCTCTCTGTGATTGTGCTATTTGTCTTATTGCTATTTGTTTGTGTGTTGATCTGTTTCTTGTGCTATTAGTTTGTGTATTGAGGTGACTAAGAACTGAGGTTGTGATTGAGATTTGTCTTGAGTTCGGAATTTAAAGAAGGTAATTAATTATATAAAGTAATAGTAAAAAGTATTTTCAAAAGGTTTGATAAAAATATAGTTTTATTGAGTAAAGTTAATTATTTGCAATTTATTTCATTACTCTTACGGCATTCCCATTCCCTACTGAGAACGCGTGGTTTGTTCTCACCCCAAAATCTTCCACCCTTTCAGTGACACAGGTTCGAAGACTCAGTTCGAAGCTGTGGACGATTATTAGTCTTATTTGAGTTAAGTTTATGTGTTGAGTCGCTTTTGTGTAATATTTATTACTATTACTAATTATGTGATTATTATTATTTGGTATTCTTTGATGAATGATTCTGATTATTAACAAAAAAGATTTTCTTTTGGAATTTTCTCAAAAACTGAAACCCGATATCGACATAAAGGCTCAATATTAAGTAGATAATAAAAGAAAATAAGTTAGTAACTCCTACTTTTGCTACGATCATGACGTGCTAAAAGTTAGGGTGTTACATTATGGTATTAGAGCCAGAACCCGGATCGATGTACCAGCGAGGGCGCTGGACTCTCTTAGGGGGTGGATTGTAAGGTCCCACATCGGTTGGGGAGGGGAACGAAGCATGCCTTATAAGGGTGTGGATACCTCTCCATAGCATGACGCGTTTTGACGAGTGAGTGTGGGGGGCTTCGGCTATCATCCCTATCGTCAAAGGCAAAATCGTGAGACCTTGTGTGCCAAAGCGGACAATATCATGCTAGCGGGTGGTCTGGGCTGTTACAATTACTTATTAAGAGGCGTAATTCATATTCTAATATTTAGAATTTAAATATATAGGTTAGTTTTTAATAAAAAGATAAAAGATTTAATTTTTTATTTAAAATAAAAAAAATTAAAAAATGAATTGAGATTCTTAATCATTTTTTTGTTAATGTCTATATCTGTTTAGGTTTATAAAAACTATGAATATTATGACATATATTTATTATTTATTTTTAATTTTTTGATTAATTATCTTAAATTTGAGTTCACCAAGTTAAGAAATAATAGTTTAGGAATAAATATCTCCTTACAAATTAATTCGATATTCCAATTTGATTATTTTCACCTTCTCTTTGTTTTTTTTTTTTTTTTTTTGAGTTTTGCTATAAATTCGGTTAGATTAAATTGTGATGCTAATTTAAATATTGATATTAAATATGCTGACTTTGAATGTATCTTCAATAATTTGGATGGCTCTTAATTGAAAGGATACATAGAAAAGATTCAAAATCTTAGTACTTTTTGCACTAAAAATACATGTAATTCTAAAAAAATAAACATAAACAAACGCATTCATTGTGTATAAAGTTATGATACGTCGTACGTATCATTCATTCACAACTATAAAGTATATTATTAAAGTGGTTGACAAAATTAAAAATTAAATAAAGTTAGAGAGACACATAGTTACCTAATCGAAAATGTTTGGTAACCAATGAAAATTAGTCAAAAACAGCCATAACTTATCTTATTTAGCATTCATTAATTGTTGCGACAATTAATAAATGCTAAATAAGACAAATTGTGGCTGTTTTTTTTTTGTCTCCCTAACATTACCCTATCTAATAATGTGCCTTTCATAGTCCTTTTCTAATAATTAATTCTATTTTCATAATTCGATTCCGACTTGTATAGTGCCTTTTAGAATTATTTTTCTGTTCATATAATTGATACTTAGGTATCTTACTTGTTTGAAATATTTATAGTATATTACAAACCACAATGATACACAAATACTGATTAATAACTAAAAATAGTAACATGTATATAATAAATCAATAACCTGCTATTTCATTCATAATAAAGAATGGAACTGGTCATCATGAACTGGTGGTTGGTAGCTACTATATATAGGCTTGGTTTGGTAAAACTTTTCGAAGAGGTGCTTGTACTTTTTAAAAGTTCATATCGGGATACTTTTAAAAGCATTTAAGATAGAGTTTTCCAAAGTTAGCTTGTGCTTTTCAATATTTAAAAGTATGATATAACCTCATATGTTAACTAATTTTCAAATTTAATGCTTGTATTTATGTCTATTATAGTATTTTTAAATTTTAAAAGCTATTTTACCAAACACAATTGATGTTACTTGTTTTTATTAAAAGCTATTTTTTATTTGATTTACCAAATATAAATACTACAATTTCTGCTATTTCATTTTTACAAAAGTTATTTTCAAAAGTAGCTTATAAAGGCTAATTTTTAAAAGATGACTTTTTAAAAGTTGTAGTATTTATGTTTGGTAAATCAAATTAAAAATAACTTTTAATAAACACAAGCAACAAGAATTACATTTGGTAAAATAGCTTTTAAAATTTAAAAATACTATAATAGACATAAATGCAAGCAATAAATTTAAAAATTAGTTAACATATGAGGTTATATTAGACTTTTAAATATTGAAAAAGTACAAGTCAACTTTGGAAAGTTCTATCTTAGGTGATTTCAAAAGTATCCCTATTTTTTAAAAGCTCCAAACACAAGCACGTGATCTTTTTTATTTACCAAACACGAAATGAGGAGTTTGAACTTTTAAAAAGTACAAACACCTTTTCAAAAAACTTTATCAAACCAAGCCATATCTAATTATACTTAAAAAAAATTAAATCATTACATATTAATTAATTAATTAGTATATCAATCACATGTAAATAGTAATATAAAGATTAAGATATATACTAACCAAGATCAATAGCCTCTTACGCTTGCATGATTTCACAAACATCCTGGTGGTAAGGTTAATTGAGATAAAGAAAATTAAAACTATGTTTTATGCACATCACTTTTTTCTATATATATATAATGAAAACATTATTTCATGTTAACTATGAAGAAAACCTATCACTTTCTACTAAAGGTGCTGCTTTGATAAAGACTCCGATCCTACCGAAACAACTCAAACAAGCATATATATATATATATATATATATATATATATATATATATATATATATATATATCATAGAGTTGTTGTTTTATAACACAGTTAAATTAGTACTAATGGTTATTCTTGTTTGAATTTAATTGAAAACTTACTCCGATGGAACATCACCGACAAGCATCCAGTCACCATCCTTGTCTTCATAGGTTGGGACATAATCAGAGCCGTTCAATAATTCCATCAGCTTACTCTCATTCATGAAGTCTTTCATTCCTTGGGATCCACAATTATCAACACCACAAAATATCACCAATTAACAATCGTATTTCACTGCATGCAAAAAAAGAAAAAAAAGTGTGAATTGTTACCAATGGTGAAGTAATAGAACATGTTGCCTAAGGAGTGCGAGAGGTGTTGTTAACTGTTGAACATGTTCAAGTAGACTTTTTCGGAAGTAAGGTGCTCTATCCATGTTTACTTTCATGAAACTTCTATCCTTTTCACTTTTTTTTGCATTGCTTTTTTGTTGAACTGCTATCATGTTCTTCCACTACGACTTAATATTTTAAGTTTCTTAATTACAAGAACTAATTAATTAATAGATCAGAGTCATATATTAGTAAATAATTATTTTGTTTTATTTATTATATTTTTATTGGATATAATTTTACCGGTTTAAAAAAAATGCTTTATTATAATTGATTAGGACAAACAAAAAATGTAATTGAATATTTTTTATTATTCTCATAAAAATTCAAACAAACAAATTTAGAGTATTGAATTATTACTAGTTAGTTAGGCATGTAGTAGAAGTTAGGGATGACAAAACGGGTCGAGTTCGTCGGGCCGATTCGCTAAATCCGCTAAAAAAGGTGGGTCGGGCTAGGATTTGGAGCCCGCCAAATCCGCACCGCCAAAATGGCGAGTTTTGACAGGGCGGGGCGGGCCGGTCCGCCGGGCCGAAGATTTTTATTTTTCTTTTTTTATTAAATAAAAGAGTGATTACTATTATAAAATTAATAATTATAGAATTTTTAAACACTTTTTTTTCATTTTTTGTTTTTATTCTTTTTTTAGTTATTAACTTTATTTATTTTATTTTACAATTTCATATATATGCTCAAATTATGTGACTTATTTTTTAAAATAAAGATGATTCTATTGACAAATATTATTTTAAACAATTTTATTGAAGTTAAAAATTTTTTAAAAATAGTAAAAAAATTATATTATAATTTGACTATTTTTTATTTGTATTTGATTTTTTAATTATTATTTTTTGGTTTATTTTAATGAATTTTATTTAAAAAAAAAAAGAAACGGGTTAGGCCGCCAATCTGCCATAAAGCGGGGCGGGACGGCCCGCTTTGCCACCCCTAATAAGTATAAAACACATTTTACACACGTAATTATACTTGCTTATTCTATAAAGTAAAAATTTAAGAACAGTTAATTTAATGTAAAGTTGATAGCTGAAAGCTGATAGTTAAAAATTGTCCGATGATAATTTAATAAAATTTGTCAAATTATTTAACTAAAAGAGAACTTCTCAATTTTAGTTTCCATATGTGATCACTAAAATCAAAGAAAATAAGTTTTCTTAAATGAAACAGTGCAATTTATGAGTTTAAGAAAGGCTTAAGAAATTCTACAAAGAATTTTTTTAATTTTTTTTTTTGCTAGCTTATAATATTTATGTAACACACGTAAAAGTTTATACAGTTTGTTTATAACAATACTAGTATAATTTATTCACATATTTTAGAAATAAAAATACACTAAAGGTATAATACTGTATTAAAATGGTCAATTTTAGTAATTATACATTCAAAGGGAATTTTGAATTTATTATTATTAACTTAACCAAACAATATTCATTCTAATTAATAACCTTTTTTTAAATTAAAAATTTCTAATATACTAATCCAAACATGAGTTATAATACACTTTGCTGTATTCTTTATTTGTTCACCATTATTTTGTGGAGGCTACTCAGATAAATACGCCTAAAACGTCTTTTTTTAAAGATGTCTTTATGTTGTGTTTTAATTGGTTTTGGTATAATTTATTCGGTGTTCCTCATCACATATTATTAAATTCCTCAAAAGATTTTCTTTCCAAAAATAATAAAAAACATTTAATTTGAACTAAAACAAAAAAGGTAATAGATTAACTATTAGATTTTTTTTTAAAAGATTATTTACATAAAAAAATATATCACATTCATCAAAAAATATATATATATATATATATATATATATATATAAGCTCTTAAAAAATTTTATAAATAAAAAAATAATTAATTTTTATTCGTATAATATATAAAATAATTACTATATTATTATTATATTATAGATTAAAATTTACTAATTTAAATTTTGTTTTTATTTTTAATATAAGCATTAAAAATAAATAATTTTTTTATAACAAGATATATTGTAATAAAATATATATAATATTAATTAGTTTTTAAAAAATTCTGAAAAGCTGGTTTTTTCTAATAAAGTGTTATTAAAAAATTAACATTATAAAAACTAATTTCAACCAATATGATATAATATGATATAATAGGTTATTAAATATATTTAATACAAAATACATTGAATATAAATTTTTATTGAGTTTAAATTTTAAATAATTTTTAATTAAATTTCGAATATTTTTATTTTAAAGAGTTAGAATATTTTAACATCATTTTTTCGTATCTTTTTAATTGAGTCTTTGATTTTTTAAATTATAAACCTTATTTATAATTAAGAGTAATGTTTTAACACCACCAATTAGTCACACATATAAAAATACAAAAACAATTCTATTGTCATAATTATAATCTAACTTTATAAGCAATACAATACAATGAAACTATATATAAGTAATATAACTAAATTTTATCTACATCTATAGTCACATTTCATAAATAATATAATTAAATTATATTTATGTTTATAATTAAAATATGAATAAAAATACAAAAAAGTATCAAGATGGTTAATTTTTTTCATTCATAATTTTTTATTATTTTTGTTGTGAAAATTTTAATTATTTTAATAATTAATTATTTTTTAAAAAAAGATAATTGAATAACACAAAAAAGTCTTATTAAGAGTAATTTATTTATATATGATTAAAAAATAATTGAATAATTATATACGGTAAAAAATTAATATTATTAAAAAATAAAAATAAAATTTATTTTAAAATTAAAAATAAAGTTTATTTAAAAATAAAATTAAAAATCATGTTTTTTTTCTTTTTTTCAAAATTTATCTACGAGTAATTCTATAAATATTTTATGATGAATAAAAATATTAAACTCATACTAAAATTTATTCTAATAAAATTTATTTTTATTCTACTAAACGTTAAATAAATTATTGAAAAGAATTCTGTTTCCTCCGTTAGAGAAGAATGATAAACTTCCATACTTCTATTATGTTATGGCAATAATTTGGCCTGTTATTTTTTAATGTACATAATAATAATAATAATAATAATAATAATAATAATAATAATAATAATAATAATAATAATAAAACAAGTATATCACAGTAAAAAAGAAAGCACGTCACCAAATAATTTATCATCCGAATTATATATGAATCAAATTGATAATATGAGAGCTAACACTACAAAAATCGACAACAAAGTTAGAGACTTACAAAACCTTTCTTAAGATCATAGAAAAAAAAATGTTTATATTTGTGTGATATACAAAGCAATTATCATATTATTATTATTATTATTATTATTATTATTATTATTATATATGAGCAAAAAAAGTCCAACTGTATGTTTTAAAGTAAAATTTTTTTTAATATTTGATTAAATGTTCTTGTATTTAGTACTTTTTTTTTTCACTTCCTCTTAGTTAAAAATATAATCATTATAATTTTTTAGTTATTATTGCTAGGGGTGTTTACAGATGGGATATGGCTGAAATTTCGATCCAATCCGCACTAAACTCATTAGATCAAATTCGATATTCGCACTTTTTATGTTTGGATTAGATATCAAATATATCCATAAAATAAAAAATATAAAAAAATTTTATTTTTATAAAAAAAAGTCAATAATTTTTTTTGTTTACTTTTTTAAACATATTTACTTCTATCTGATTAGAGTGTGGATCCGATTCGATCCAATCCGATCATCTTACAGATCAGATCATATTCTCAAATTACAGATCAGATACGGATAAATACTGTGGATTTATATGGATATGATCTAATCTATGAACACCCCTAACTATTACTATAGGTTCATTGTTGCAAAAGAATGTTTCTTTTATTATAAACTATTATTAGATTTTAATTACCATTAAAACAACTGAATGGTCAACTTAATTACCATTATTATATCCATAGTTGTAAAAACCGAACTGGATCGGTTGGTTCGACCAATAGTTGTAAAAATCGAACTGGATCGGTTGGTTCGACCAAAAAACTAGTGAACCGGACTAGAACTGGATTATAGTCCAGTTCAATTTACTCTTTGGACCGTTTAAGGAATAAAATCGGTGTGAATTGGTAAGAATCGGTGCAAACTGGTCTGCTTGAAAAAATTTTTAAAATGTCTCCACAAGGTCTCGAACCAAGAACCTTGGAGCAAAAGTAACCTCTACTTGCCACTTAGCCATTACACTCCTAAGTACTATATTTGACAAATACTAATTATATAGTATACATAAATATCTAATTTAATTTAATTTTTGTTTTTTCTATTTTTAAAATTAATTATATTTTAATTATATACCATTATTAATATAAATATAAATTTCACTAAAAATTTATTAATTTACTTGATCTATTTTATTGCTAGTATTGTGATTAAGGTTATTTGTTTTGATGTTAGTGTTAAAATCTACTGATATTATAGTTAGATGATAGGCTTTGTGAATTAATTATTTTTTTATTGTGTCAAAATAAGATACTATTGTAGTATTAAAATTTTATGATTTTTTTTATATTAGTTATTTTTAGAAGTTGAGACTTGATTCTTCATAAAATGTTAGTGAAGATATGCATTTCAAATTTTAATTTTAAGTTTTTAACTATTTTATATTTTATATTTACGTGAGACTAGTTTTATCGGTTCAACCAGTGATTTATCAGTTGAACTAATAAACCAGTGAACCAGTAACTTGATCGGTTCGATCACTGGTTCAGTTCTAACAATTATATTTCAATCTAATTTCAAAAATTTCGATTTACTCAATTTAATAGTTATGACTCACAATTGGTTCCTAATCAAGTAACAACAAATTATGTCTCCCAATTGGTTCCTAATCAGTTCTAACAATTATGTCTCCCAACTTAATAGTTATGACTCACATTGGTTCCTATTCTTATTTTTGTCACTGTCTCACAAAATCGTTAACGACATGCTGAAATGGACTAACGACTGCTACATTATACATTCTAGCGACTATTTGATGTGACAATTGAAATTTTTTTACCTTATTTTTTATTTTCAACTAAACACTTAAAACCCTAATATGAGTCACGGATACCTAAGTTAAAAAATCAAACTAAGTAAATTGAAACTTTAAAAATCAGATTAAAGCTCGAATATAACTTCAAAACAGAACTTTAACTTATGTAGTGATTAATTTAAATGAAAATCAAATAAATCAAAATTCAACATAATTTTTATCAATGTTTTTAAATTCGAAATTTCTATACCAAAATTAACTAGGATTTTTCTTTAAATTAAAAATTTAATGAAATAGCGACTTTAATTATCTTAAGTTCTTAACCAATGTCCTAATTAATTGCTTTTATGCCTTAAAAAAACCGTATATGAGAAAAAAAATAATTAATTTGTCTACTTTAATAAATAGTTATTTTACTAAAATGAGAAACTATTTTTTTAAAATTTTTAAGAACTAATTAATATTATATATATTTTGTTACACTACATTTAATTATAAAAATTTTATTTATTTCTAATACTTATATTAAAAATAAAAAAAATTAAATTAGTGAATCTTAATCTATAATATAATAATAATATAGTAATTATTTTATATATTGTACGAATATAAATTAATTATTTTTTTTATTTATAAAAATTTTTAAACGCTTGAGCTTGTTTTATATATATATATATTTTGATGAATGTGATATATTTTTTTATGTAAATAATCTTTTAAAAAAAAATCTAATAGTTAATCTATTCCTTTTTTGTTTTAGTCCAAATTAAATATTTTTTATTGTTTTTGGAAAGAAAATCTTTTGAGGAATTTAATAATATGTGATGAGGAACACCGAATAAATTATACCAAAACCAATTAAAACACAACATAAAGACATCTTTAAAAAAAGACGTTTTAGGCGTATTTATCTGAGTGGCCTCCTTATTTTGTTTGTACCTTATTAATATGTTTATATCATATCCCTCAAAAATACAAAAATAGATGAAGTAGTTGACAAACGAGCGTTTACTTTTGTTGTTCTCAAATTAAATTGCAACGTTTTTTACAACTATAATATTCTATAAAGAAAGCAACAGTAATTATATATAGCTAATTTCAAGCTAACTAACCTTAGGTCCTTAGCAAAGATTGTCCGTAAATATCTATGGAAATAATAGTTTCAACTCTGAAATTGGGTTCAGTTTTTCAAGACAAGGGCATGTGAGACTGTGAGTGTGTGGTTTAGCTCAGATCTTATGTACTTAATTGTTTTATCGGAAAACAGCAAAACTTAGATGCCACAGAATCTCTCATAAAACGAGAAGACATCAAGATAAACAATATTAATTTTGTATTAGATAAAATAAAATAAATAAGCCAAGTTGATTGAAAATCACAAGTTCACAACTCATCAAATGATACTAAAGTATATCCTTTTAAATCGTGATAGAATAAGCTTCTGTTTTTTGTTTTTTGTGTAATCAATTATGAGAGGGCAAATGCTAATATGTTCTTCAAAAAGGAGAAAATATAAGGCTTTTTAAAAAAATAACCTGTTTTTAGAGGTAACATAAAATTAGAATGTTCTAGGTTTTTATTTTTTAAAATCTTGCAAAAAAAAATCATGGTAACCTATTTTTAAGTTGTTGCTATTTATTAAACTGTTTACTTATTTTAGTTAAGCTAAAATAAAATTTATTGCATAAAATGATTCTTTTATTTTTTTTATTTATCTAGGCACAAAGTTGTTATTGTAGAAGGTAGCTATTTACTCTTAAAAGATGGGATTTGGAAGGAGATATTATGTTTTTGTTAAAATTTTTAGCCTCTCCAAAATTTTTTTCAAATTTCGCCACTAACTGGCATATTCTTCTGGTATGACTTTATTTCGCTAGCATGTTCTCCAAAAAAAAAAGATATTTTACTATAATAGATTAGAATAAAAAAAAGTGTAACTAAATTTTTTTGTTACAATCATACAAACGAACAAACAAATTTAGAATATTAAATTATTGATACTTAAACATTTTACTGTTTTAATTTGTTTAAAATATTTATATTATATTACAAACTACAATGATACATAAATACATAATTAACTAGAAATAGTAACATATATATAATAATTTATCAGTCTACCATTTCATTCCTAATAAAGAATGGAGGAGGTCAACGGTGGTTGGTAACTACTAAGGGTGTGTTTGGGAACTCGTTGAAAGGAAAGAAGTACGTTTAGACTTCTTGAAAGCTTCAACTTTTGCGTTTTCGTAACGAGCTTTTTAGCCATGATACTAACCATTTATTTATCTTTTACCAACTTTATCCTTTATGTATGTTATTATATTATTTATAAAATTCTTGTTATTTCTATTTATATGAGCTCTATTTTTTTATTATTTATTATTTTTTTATTTTTTTCAACTGTTTATTTGATATTATACACTTTTATAATTGTGATTTTTGTGTATTATGTTTGTTATTATCTTTTTATAATATGATTTATTGATTCTATTAGGTAAAGTAAATTAAACAAAAAATTAACTGTAAATAATAATAATAATAATAATAATAATAATAATAATAATAATAATAATAAATTATAGCATACTAAAAAAAGAGTACTAAAAATACTAAAAATATACTATATAAAAAGATCATCAAGAATTTTTAGATTTGTTTCAATTACTATAAAGTAAATATTTAATTTTTTTATTATTTTTAGTACTCTCTTTTATAATTGTAATTCTCATATACTATATTTTAGTGTAATTTTTTATAATATAGATTATGATTCTATTAAAAAAAATTAAATAAAAAATTAATTATAGATAATAATAAAATCATAAACGTTGGATTCCAAATTAATATTAAGAATAAGATTATTGAGAGTACTAGAATAAGAGTACGATGTAAAAAAAATACTAAAATAACATTCTTAGTTAATACTTAAAAAAATGTAACACATTTGATTAAATATTCATTTATATATTTATAAAATTTATATTGTTTTATTTTTATTTAAAAATATATTTTATCTATTTTTATATGTTATTTTTATTTTAGTAAGTAAATATTAATTTTATTATAAAATTAACTAATAAGATTTATTTAAATATCTAAATTAAAATTATAGGATAATATAAAAAAATTATTTAAGTTGACGTCTATTTTAGTAATTTTTTATCTAAAAGTGATTTTAAATGGTACAAGCCAAACAACATTTATTTTACTATAATCAATTTTGATACAAAAATTACCAAACATAAATCACTTTAACACAAACTTACTTTTTATCAAAATCAAGTTTGCAAAATTAATTTTATACAAACTCCCGTTTACAAACTATAATCCAAACACACACTAACTAGCTACTATATATAGTCTAACTTCTCTTGCATTTTTCCATGGCTCTTGATAAGGTGCTAATGAAGAAAGAACATCAAACAAGTTTTATTATTGTTATTAAAAAATGTGCTATAATATATATAGCATACACTGTAATTAGATTATATCTAATTATACTTGAAAGAAATTAAATCATTGTATATTAATTAATTAATTAGTATATCATATGTAAATAATAATATAAAGATTAAGATATATACTAACCATGACCAATAGCCTCTTCTTCTTTTATGATGTGCAAACGCTTGCATGATTTCACAAATATTCTGGTGGTAAGCTAAGGTTAATTGAGATAAAGGAAATTAAAACTATGTTATATGACAAGCAATGTGATATGCACATCACTTTTTTCTATATATATAATGAAAACATTATTTCATGTTAATTAGAAATAAACCTAGCTATCACTTTCTACTAAAGCTGCTGCTTTGATAAAAGACTCCGAATCCTACCGAAACAAGCATGTATATATATATGCATAGAGTTATTGTTATTGCTGTTGTTTTATAACACAGTTAAATTAGTACTAATGGTTATTCTTGTTTGAATTTAATTAAAAACTTACTTCCATGGAACATCACCGACAAGCATCCAGTCACCATCCTTGTCTTCATTGGTTGGGACATAATCAAAGCCGTTCAATAAAAATCCATCAACTTACTCTTTCATGAAGTCCTTCATTCCCTTGGGATACACAATTTCCTTACCCATCATAATATCAACACCACAAAATATCACCAATTAACAATCGTATTTCACTGCATGCAAAAAAAGAAAATAAAGTGCGATTTGTTACCAATGGTGAATGAACAGAACAAGTTGCCAAAGGAGAGAGGTGTTGGTAACTATTGAACATATTCAAGTCGACTTTTTGGAGGTAAGGTGCTCCATCCATGCTCATTTTTATAAAGTTTTCATTTTTTTCACTTTCTTCTGCAGTGCTCTCTTTTATTGAACTACCACCATGTTCTTTCCGTACGACAATTTTAATGATGACCAATCTATCACTTGTGCTTTATGGACCGATAATATTTTAAATTTTTTAAATACAAAAATTAATTAATTAATAGATCTGAGTCATATATTAACAAATAATTGTTTTGCTTTATTTATTAAATTAGAGTAAAATTTTATCCGTTTAGATGTAGAAAAAGATGCTTTACTATAATTGATTAGGATAAAAAAAATGTAATTGAATAATTTTTATTACTCTCATAAAAATTCGAACAAACAAATTTAGAATATTAAATTATTGCTAGCTAGCTAGACATGTAGTAGAACACATTTTACGCACGTAATTATACCTGTTTATTTTATAAGTGTTACAGATCCGGCCCACGGATCTATGACCCGGGATTAAACCCTAACCCGGTTACCCAGGTCCGACCCGCTTCGCCCTTCCAGAAGGCCCGAAGCCGGCCCTCTAGAGCTCCTAACCAATTTTCGAATTCAAACGTCTCCCTTATCTTAGCCAAACAAGATAAGATAAGATAGCTACCATCACCAATAAATAGAGGACACAGGTCCCTCCAAGTATTCATTCACTCCTAACACCTTACACCTCTTAGATCCATTCTGACTTGAGCGTCGGAGTGTCTTTGCAGGTACCTCCCCCATTGCTCCAGTCAAATAGTCCGGCATCCGCCTTGACCCGCAGGCTCCCGATCCATCTCTCAACCCGTACCAAAGACATCTTGTACATTGGCGCCGTCTGTGGGGAACCAACGCCGGTTGAGTCGAAATGGCGGACGGATTTGAAGAGCATTCCAGCAGCCACCAAGACGACTCCAGAACGCGAAACCCTACCCTGAACAGCAAGAAGACATCAACCACGGAAGGATAGCAAGCGCCATCCATAACAAAGGAGACGACACCGCCGTCACAAAAACGCGGCATCCCGAGAAGCCAGAAGATAGGTCAGCCCAAATAATCCAGGAACTCTGCCACCGAGTACAGGAACTCGAAGGCAGGGTTGCCACCAAGGAAAAGCACAACACCGGAAACGGAAGTCACGCGACCTCCAGATCCAGGTCCCGACACGGCAGATCACCAGAACGGCGACACGCCAAGAGGCATGATAAAAGCACCTCGCGTGACCGAAGACTTGACAGATCACCAGAATGGCGACACAGCAAAAGGTATGACCGCAGCATCTCCCGCGATCCCATCCACACAGATGACGATCGACGACACCGAGATACCAAGCGCACGAGAAACGACCACACGATAATGGGAGCTACTCCCTTCACGGAAAGGATCCTAAAAGCAAAACTCCCCAAAGGTTTCGATAAACCCACGGACATGAAGTATGATGGAACCAAAGATCCCTAGGAACATCTAACGGCTTTCGAAGCCAGGATGAATCTAGAAGGCACAGCTGACGCAGTCCGATGCAGAGCTTTTCCGGTGACCCTAGCGGGGCCGGCAATCAAGTGTTTTAACGCCCTCCCTAACGGATCCATAACCAGTTTCCATGACATCTCACGAAAGTTCATGGCCCAATTTACAACCAGAATCACTAAAGCCAAACACCCCATCAGCCTACTAGAGGTCACACAGAAACAAGATGAATCCATGAGAAAATACCTCGACCGCTTCAATGATGAATGCCTAACGGTTGACGGACTCACGGATTCCGTCGCAAGTCTCTGCTTAACCAACGGGCTCATGAACGAAGATTTTCGCAAACACCTTACCACCAAACCAGTATGGACCATGCATGATATCCAGAACGTCGCCAGAGATTACATCAACGACGAGGAGGTCAGCCAGGTTGTCGCTGCCAATAAACGGCAACACAACAATGCCCAAAACGGCAACTCGGTGCCCAGGCATAACCCACCATCCAGAGAAAATCAGAGGGACCACCCTAAGCCAACAAGCACAAACTGACCACCCAGAATCGGTAAATTCTCTAATTACACACTCCTAACAGCCCCGATTACCGAGATATACCACCAAATAGCGGACCGAGGTATTATCCCAAAAGCCCGGTAACTCAAAGAAAGAACAGGCGGCAACAAAACCCTTTATTGCGACTACCACCGAGGTTACGGGCATAGGACACAAGACTGTTTCGACCTTAAAGACGCCCTCGAACAAGCAATAAGAGACGGCAAGCTCCCAGAGTTCGCCAAAATCATAAGAGAACCAAAACGCTTAGAAAGAGACAGGTCGCCAGAAAGAGAAGGACGCAACCCGAGAATGCAAAAACAACCTCCCAGGGAAAGCCCAGAAGACGACCCGACTATAATAGTAAACGTTATCACAGGCAAAGACGTCACAGGCAAGTCAAAAACCACACTAAAAAAGGACCTCAAAGTCCTTGCCGTCAGAAACCAAACACCAACCACCACTGCCGACCAAACGGTAACCTTCCTACCCGAGGACTGCCAGAACGGCACCTCGGCGGAAGACGCACCTTTCGCCATCTCGGCAAGAATCGGAACAGGACTAGTTCGAAGAATACTGGTGGACACCGGCGCAGACTCCAACATCCTCTTCCGAGGAGCCTTCGACAAACTTGGGCTCCGCAACGACAATCTCCAAACACACCGCAACGGTGTCACAGGACTCGGAGACAACTTCCTCAAACCAGACGGTTCCATCACCCTCCCCCTCACCATAGGGACAAGCAACCAAAAGAAGATAATTCTATCCGAATTTGTGGTCCTAAAAGACTCCACCGCCTACAACGTCATCCTCGGAAGGAAAACAATCAACGACTTCTCTGCCATCATCTTTACCAAATACCTCCTTATGAAATTCATAATGGAAGATGGCTCCATCGGTACTATCCACGGAGACCGGGAAGTCGCAGCAGAGTGCAACAACACCAGCCTAGCTTTATGGAAGAAGTCTCGCGATGCGGCTGGGATATTCCTAGCCGACCTGGATGCCCGACAAGAGGGCCAGCCTAGGCCAGAACTAGAAGGCGACATGGAAAAATTACAAGTAGAGCAAACCAAAGATGAATACACTTTCATCAACAGGAACCTCCCGTACGACCTTAAAGAGGATCTCTCTCGACTCTTGAAACAGAACCGAGACTTGTTCGCTTTCACACCAGCCGACATGCCTGGAGTAGACCCAGACCTAATGTCCCACCGGCTAGCCGTAGACCCCAAAGCCAAACCAGTGGCACAAAGAAGACGAAAAATATCCCCAGACCGAGCAGCCGAGGTCAAAAGACAAGTAAACGCCCTACTCAAAGCAAACTTCATCAGGGAACTACCCTACACGACATGGTTGGCAAATGTTGCACTACTAAAAAAGTCCAATGGGAAATGGCGAATGTGCGTCGACTACACGGACCTCAACAGAGCCTGTTCAAAAGACGCTTTTCCCCTGCCAAACATCGACAGATTGGTAGACGCCGCATCCGGCCATCGATACCTCAGCTTTATGGACGCATACTCCGGCTATAACCAAATACCTATGCACCAACCGGATGAGGAAAAAACAGCCTTCATCACCCCCAACGGGACGTACTGCTACATAGTCATGCCCTTCGGCCTGAAGAATGCCGGAGCCACCTACCAAAGGCTTGTCAACAAGATATTCTAGAACCTGTCTGGAACCAAACTAGAAGTCTACATAGACGACATGCTCGCCAAGACCCAATCCGGCGTGCAACTCATCAGCGACCTCACGCTCATAATGAACACCCTACGAAAGCATCAAATGTGACTCAACCCAACAAAATGCGCTTTCGGAATGGAGGCAGGAAAGTTCCTCGTCTTTATAATCACGCAACGCGGAGTCGAAGCTAACCCAGAGAAA
The DNA here is from genome assembly GCF_003086295.3 of Arachis hypogaea. Taxonomy (NCBI): domain Eukaryota; kingdom Viridiplantae; phylum Streptophyta; class Magnoliopsida; order Fabales; family Fabaceae; genus Arachis; species Arachis hypogaea. Next base: position 135,660,843 of record NC_092054.1, read on the forward strand.
TGTCGTGCCGTCCTTGAGATGACAAGTCTAAAAAACCTTAAAGACATCCAAAAGCTCACCGGCCGGCTCACCGCACTATCCCGCTTCCTCGGAGCATCAGCACAAAAAGCAACCCCCTTCTTCAAACTGATGAAGAAAGGAGCCCCCTTCAAATGGGAAGCAACATGCGAAGAGGCTTTCCAACACTTCAAAAGAGTCCTAGCAGAACCGCCAGTTCCCGCCAAACCACAAACAGGGAAGACCCTCTACCTATACCTCTCCATAACGGAAGAAGCACTCGCAGCAGCACTCATCCGCGAAAATGAGAAAAAAGAACAAAAACCCATATACTTCATAAGCAAGGTCCTACAAGACACAGAAACTCGCTACTCGCGACTAGAAAAGTTAGCCTTTGCGCTCCTCACGGCCTCCCGGCGCCTGCGACAATATTTTCAGGCCTACCCCCTGACGGTTCGGACCGACCAAGCGGTTAAACAGGTACTACAAAAACCCGACCTAGCGGGAAGAATGCTAGCATGGTCTATCGAACTGTCTCAGTTCCAGATCAAGTTCAAACCCCGAAATACAATCAAAGCACAAGCCATGGCCGATTTTATCGCCGAGATGACACTGGGAAACCCCAACCCCGAATCATGGAAGCTATACGTCGACGGCTCGTCAAATATCACTTCTGGAGGTGCCGGAGTCATACTTGAAAGTCAAAACGGGGTCATAATCGAACAGTCAATACGATAGAGTTTTCAGTGTCAAATAATCAAGCAGAATATGAGGCTCTCCTGGCAGGCCTAGCCCTAGCCAAGGACGTCGGAGCAAAAGTCCTAGAAGTAAACACTGATTCACAGGTAGTCAGTACCCAAATCAACGGAGACTACCAAACGCGAGACCCCTTACTCCAACAATACCTCGCTAAGGTAAACGAACTGAAAGAAGGGTTCAATCACGTAACCATATAGCACAAAATGCCAGAGCAGATCTCCTCTCCAAGCTAGCCAGCACCAAACCAGGACACGGCAACAAATCGCTGATTCAGGAAGTCGTTAAGTCACCGTCCATATCGACAACGACTAACGCTTATCTGACACTCTCCGGCCGAGGATCATGGACCTACCCTATCCTACAATACCTCCTCGACGGAACACTACCAGAAGACCCCAAAGAGGAAAAACGGACAAAAAGGGAAGCCGCCAATTACACAGTTGTCGCAGGACAACTATACAAACACGAATTCTTGCAACCCCTGCTCAAATGCGTCGAACCCGGGGACACGGAGTACATACTCCGCGAAATCCATGAAGGTTGTCGCGGCCACCACATCGGAGGTAAAACCCTAGCCCAAAGAGTCATCCGGGCCGGTTACTTCTGGCCCACGGTTATCCGGGACTCCATGCAATTAGTAAAAAAATGCAATAAATGCCAAAGGCACGCCAATACCCACCAGGCCGCCCCGCACCAGCTCAGCATCATATCGGCAGAGCGGCCATTCGGCACCTGGGGGATCGACCTTGTCGGGCCCTTTCCTACGGCACCCGGTCAACTCCGATATCTCATCGTCGCCATAGATTATTACACTAAGTGGATCGAGGCCGAGCCCCTGGCCTCCATCACAGCAACCCAATGCCAAAAATTCCTTTGGTAACAGATCATCCCCTGATTCAGGATCCCCGAGATCGTCATCTCGAACAACAGAACCCAATTCGCTGACAGAAAATTCAGAGAATTCCTAGAAAGACTACGCATATCCCACCGTTTCAGCTCGGTAGAACACCCCCAACCAAACGGACAGGTGGAATCCGCAAACAAAATAATCATCAAAAGACTCAAGAAACGGCTCAACGAAGCCAAAAGACTATGGGCCGACGAACTTGGATCGGTCCTATGGTCATACCGAACAACCCCCCAAACGACCACAGGGGAAACCCCTTTCCGATTTACATACGGTGTGGAGGCCGTCATCCTAGTGGAGATAGGAGACCCTAGCCCAAGGAAAACGGTCGGAGGTAATGACGAGGAAGCAGAACGAGACCTCATCGACGAAGAAAGAAGCATAGCCCATGTCAGAGAGCTAGCCCTAAAACAAAGAATCAGCTTAAGGTACAACCACGGCATCATCAAACGAGAATTCGCACCCGACGACCTCGTCCTACGGCAAAATGACATCGGAACCCCGACCCCAGGGGAAGGGAACTCACCCCCAATTGGGAAGGACCATACAGAATTAAAGCCACAATCGGAAAGGGAGCATACAAGCTCGAACGACTTAACGGCGATGAAATTCCGAGGACATGGAACGCTGCCAACTTACGATGCTACTACACTTAGATTGACCACCTTAGGTCCTCCATTATCTTTCTAATTTTATTTTGTATCAGATTTCACTCATTTCCCTTCTTTACTACATTTGTTTTCCCCTTTTATAATTTAAAGTATTAAGCACGGGTACTCTTTCCCGCCATAACGGAGGGTTTTAACGAGGGCTAAATAAAGTTCCACTATGTTTTACCCTTTCCCCTTCTACCTCCCAAAACGGAATAAAGACACAGCCACAACACCGAGAACTGATCACCCTCGGGGCCTAACAAACGGATATCCCCAAACACTAGCGGCCTACCAAAGGTCCTAAGTCACAACGGCTTAAACATATAACGGCTCAAAATAAAATATAAAAGCCCGAATGACCACACGAGTCATCAAAAGAAAGCGAGTTATAAGCGGCCACGATGGCACAACCCAGAGTTCAAAACATATCAAATACACAGCCCACGACCAACCAAATATCCAAAATAAAACCAAGTTTAAACAAACTAAAATAACAAGATATAATAAAACTACTCAAGGTCAACGATTCAGCCATCACGGACGGTCTTGAAAGCCCCCATTACAGACACGTCCACACCCGGAGCCAACATCGAAGCCTGAGCCCTCATCGTTTCCTCGGTGGCCACGATCGCACCCTTCGCATCAGCCAACAACTCCACCTTCTCCTTCTTCAGAGCAGTGACTTCGGCCTTCAAAACCTCCAGCTCGCCAAGAAGTACGGCAGCCTGAGAACCCGCGTCGGAAGTCCGTTACCGCTCTGCACCGAGCTGAGAAAGAAGCGAAGTCTCGACTTCGAAAAGACGGAGGATCTCTGCCCCAGCTTCCTCGGAAGACTTCACTGCCTTCTCTCTCGCTACCTCGGTGGCTTTGAGCTGCTCTTTCAACTTAGCCACCTCAGCTTGGGAATGACGGAGCTTCTTGTCCAACAAACTGACCTGAGCCATCACAGGCTCAGCCTTCCAGACAATAACAGCAGACCGGAGGAGGGCGCGATACACCGACTTTGCTTGAAAGGAAACATCACAATCATCAAAAAATGGCTCTGTGCCAGGCATCAAGTGCTAATTTATGAACCCCGAAGCATCAAAACGTCGATCCATCACAGTGGGCACAACACCCTCCTCCCCGAAGCTCTCACTGCTAGGCTCCTCAGGCCTCTTTCTCTTCTGAGAAGCCTCAGCAGCCGTAACCACAACGACTTCAGTCGAGTTCACAGGACCAGGTGAAGCCCGAGCATCAACCCTCACCCCAGATGAAACCACCTCCTGAGAAACAGCTCGAGAATCCGCAGCAGGATTAGAGGCAGGGGTAGTAGGAGACGCCGATGACCCCTCCTCCCGATCCATCACTGCCTTCAGCTGCGCCAGAGAAGTCAAACCACCAGCCATCTCAACTGAAAGAAACCAAAGAAAAACATCAAGTTACAAAATCGAAAAACAAGCGTGAAAACAGAGGAAAAGAAACAAGCCACACACCAATATACGTCCGACAGGCCACAGGATCCCCCATGACGTCTCGAGGATTTAATGGGCGCTCCCCGAACAAATGCCACAGAACACTAGCAATATCCCTATCCTCCGAAGACAAACCATCATAGCTAACCTTAGTCAAAACCGACGGCCCAGCACGAAAATTCCAATAAGTCGGAAACCGTCGCTCGCCCTCTAACGTCAACCAAAACGGATGATGCCCCTGGACAGGGCGCACCTTAAAATACTCCCTTTTAAAACCATGAAAAGAATCCTCAAACAAACCAAAAATGCGGCGATGAGGCTGAGCCCGGAATGACATATACCCTTTCTTATGCTTCCCCTCCTTAGTCGGAAGAGTGCATAAGAAAAGAAAGAGGAAAACAGAAACAGAAACCGGAAGATCGAGGTACTGACACACCAGCTGAAAAGAACGAACGGCGGCCCAGCTATTCGGGTGAAGCTGAGACGGTGCCACGAAACACCGACTCAGCAAATCTTGAACAAACGGCGAAAAAGGAAGCCGCACGCCGAGCCGAGTAAACATCGACTCATAAACCCACATCCAGTCCGGTACAGTGGGCGAATCGAGATTCAGATAGCAAACATTCTCATCGGCATCCGGGAGGGCAAGCTCATACTGCCACTCCACGTCGCTGCCACCACAATCGCCCCCTGATCATGGAGCCTTTGAAGATCAGCCTCCGTCATCCGAGACGGAACGCCCCACACATCGCAAGTCACCCAAGTATAGCGAGCAGGGACACCCCTGGAAAGGGCTATCGGAGTACCCACACCCTCACTCCTCTGCCGATGCATACCTAAAACAGGGAGGAGCACCATGATGAGCAGATATTTTATAAGCTTTTTGGGGTTAATTTCATGTAGTTTTTAGGATGTTTTAGTTAAGTTTTTAGTATATTTTCATTAGTTTCTAGGAAAAATTCATATTTCTGGACTTTACTATGAGTTTGTGTGCTTTTCTGTAATTTCAGATATTTTCTGGCTGAAATTAAGGGAGCTGAGCATAAATCTGATTCGGGCTGAAAAAGAATTGCTGATGCTGTTGGATTCTGACCTCTCTGCACTCGGAATAGATTTTCTGGAGCTACAGGAGTCCAATTGGCACGCTTTTAATTGCGTTGGAAAGTAGACATCCAGGGCTTTCCAGCAATATATAATAGTCCATACTTTGCTCAAGGATAGACGATGTAAACTGGCGTTCAACGCCAGTTCCATGTTGCAGTCTGGCATCCAGCGCCAGAAACAGGTTACAAGTTGGAGTTCAACGCCAGAAACAGGTTACAACCTGGCGTTGAACGCCCAAAACAGCCCAGGCACGTGAGAAGCTTTAGTCTCAGCCCAGCACACACCAAGTGGGCCCCAGAAGTGGATTTTTGCACTATCTATCATAGTTTACTCATTTTCTGTAAACCTAGGTTACTAGTTTAGTATTTAAACAACTTTTAGAGATTTTATTTTGTATCTCATGACATTTTAGATCTAAAATTTGTACCTTTTGGCAGCATGAGTCTCTAAACCCCATTGTTGGGGGTGAGGAGCTCTGCAGTGTCTCTATGAATTAATGCAAGTACTTCTATTTTCCATTCAAACATGCGTGTTCCTATCTAAGATATTCATTCGCGCTTAATTATGGAGAAGGTGATGATCCGTGACACTCATCACCTTTCTCAACCCATGAACGTGTGCATGACAACCACCTCCGTTCTATATTAGATTGAATGAGTATCTCTTAGATTCCATAATCAGAATCTTCATGGTATAAGCTAGGATTGATGGCGTCATTCAGGAGAATCCGCAAAAGTCTAAACCTTGTCTGTGGTATTCCGAGTAGGATTTTGGGATTGGATGACTGTGACGGGCTTCAAACTCGCGAGTGCTAGGCGTAGTGACAGACGCAAAAGGATAGTAAATCCTATTCTAGTATGATTGAGAACCTCTAGATGATTAGCCGTGCTGTGACAGAGTATTTGGACCATTTTCACTGAGCAGATGGGAAGTAGCCATTGACAACGGTGACACCTTACATAGAGCTTGCCATGGAAGGAACTTTGCACTTTTGCATGCATGAGGGAAGAGGAATACAAGAGAAAAGCTGAAATTCAGAAGACAAAGCATCTCCAAAACCCCAACATATTCTCCATTACTGCATAATAAGTATTTATTTCATACTCTCTTATTTTTCGTAATTCAATTTGATAAGTGAATTGTTTTCCTGACTAGGAGTTACAAGATAACCATAGATTGCTTCAAGCCAACAATCTCCGTGGGATTCGACCCTTACTCACGTAAGGTATTACTTGGACGACCCAGTGCACTTACTGGTTAGTTGTACGGAATTACATAGTGTGAAGTAATTTTCGTACACCAAGTTTTTGGCGCCGTTGCCGGGGATTGTTCGAGTTTGGACAACTGACGGTTTATTTTGTTGCTTAGATTAGGAAAATTTTTTCTTTTTGGTTTAGAGTCTTCTATTATTGTTTTTGGTTGAAATTTTCTTTTTAAAATCCTTATTTTCTTTTTTTTTTAAATTTTCAAAAAAATTTTTTAGTTATTAAAAATACTTCTTCAAAACAAGTGTTACATTTACTGCCCAATTGGCTAGAGCGTTGGTCTATGTTCTTGGTAATTGGGTATCTTGTTAAAATCTTTTTTTTGAAAAATAATTTTTCTTTGATTAAATATTGTGCCAAACTTTAAGTTTGGTGTTTTCTTGTTAATCTTTCTATAATTTTCGAAAATTTTAGTTTGGTTTGCTAAAAATTTTAAGTTTGGTGTTCTACCTTCATGTTCTTGTGGTTCTTGTGATTCTTCAAAGTGTTCTTGAGTTTTCCTTGTGTCTTGATTTTAAAATTTTTAAGTTTGGTGTTCCTTGGTGTTTTCCCTCCAAAATTTTCGAAAACAAGGAGCATTAGATCTAAAAAAATTTTAATCTTGTGCTATTTTATTGTTTTTCTCTTTCCTTATTAAATTCAAAAAAAATATCTTTTCTAACTATTTTAAGCTAATATTTCGAAATTCTTCATAAAAATTCAGATTTCAATTTCAAAAATTTTATCTTATCATATCTTAGTTGTCAAGTTTTTTTTTTAAAAAAAATCATATCTTTTTCAAAACCTCCTAACCACTTATTCTCTCTCTTCATTTTTTCGAAAATCCTCATAAAATATTTTCAATTTTTTTATTATAGTTTTTATTTTAATTTTATTTTATTATTTCGAATTTTTTTAATATAATAAAATAAATAAAATAAAGCCACATCATCTCCCTTTCTCCATCATGGATCTAAGTGGAAATGAACAGTCCAGAAGGACTCTGGGGTCATATGCTAACCCCACCACTGCTTCATATGGGAGTAGTATCAGTATACCCTCCATTGGAGTCAGTAGCTTTGAGTTGAATCCTCAGCTCATTATCATGGTGCAGCAAAGTTGCCAGTATTCCGGTCTTCCACAGGAAGAACCTACAGAGTTTCTAGCACAGTTTTTACAAATTACTGACACAGTACATGATAAGGAAGTAGATCAAGATGTCTACAGATTATTACTGTTCCCATTTGCTGTAAAAGACCAAGCTAAGAGGTGGTTAAATAACCAACCTAAGGCTAGCATAAAGACATGGAAACAGCTGACAGAAAAATTCCTGAATCAATACTTTCCTCCAAAACGGATGACACAGCTAAGGCTGGACATCCAAGGCTTTAAACAAGGAGATAATGAATCTCTTTATGATGCTTGGGAGAGATACAGAGAGATGCTAAGAAAATGCCCCTCTGAAATGTTTTCAGAGTGGGTTCAGCTAGACATCTTCTATTATGGGCTTACAGAAAGAGCTCAGATGTCTCTAGACTACTCAGCTGGTGGATCTATCCACATAAAGAAGACAATTGAAGAAGCTCAAGAGCTCATTGATATAGTTGCCAGAAATCAGCATCTGTACTTAAGCAGCGAACCTTCCATGAAAGAAGAGGCTAAAACAGTGGCTACTGAACTCAGTCCTGCTGAACAAGCTACTGAATTCAATCAGCAATTGGATTTTCTAACAAAACAGTTAGCCGAATTCAAGGAGAGACTACAAGAGACAAGGATGGCTAATATAAATATGGAAGAACAATTAAAGCAAACAAAGTAGCAGCTGTCAAAACAAATAACAGAAGAATGCCAAGCAGTTCAATTAAGAACTGGGAAAATATTAAATACCCCACCTCAAGGCAGCAGGAAGCCAAGAAATGAGAAAACTACCCAAATTCCATCTGAGGATAGTAAGAGCCCGGGGAAAAATAATTCTGGTGCTAAAACGCCAGAAATTGGGTGGAAGGCTGGCACTGAACGCCCAAACCATGCTCAGGACTAGCGTTCAACGCCAGAAACAAGCAAGGAACTGGCGTTGAACGCCCAAAGGAAGCACAGTTCTGGCGTTCAGACGGCAAGAACAGATGAGGAGTTGGCGTCTAACGTCACTCCAGCTTCCAACCCTGGCACTCAATTGCCAGTGAGGGATCAGACACACACAAGTGCTGATGACAACCCCTCTAAAAGGGCTTCTTCAACCACTTCTGTAGGAAATAAACCTGCAGCAACCAAAGTTGAGGAATATAAAGCCAAGATACCTTATCCTCAAAAACTCCACCAAGAGGAGCAGGATAAGCAATTTGCTCGCTTTGTAGATTATCTCAGGACTCTTAAAATAAAGATTCCGTTTGTAGAAGCACTTGAGCAAATACCTTCTTATGCCAAGTTCATCAAAGAGATCTTGAGTCATAAGAAGGATTGGAGAGAAACTGAAAGAGTTCTCCTCACTGAAGAATGCAGTGCAGTCATTCTGAAAAATTTCCCAGAAAAGCTTAAAGATCCCGGAAGCTTTCTGATACCATGCACATTAGAGGGTAATTGCACTAGGACAGCTCTATGCGATCTTGGGGCAAGCATCAACCTAATACTTGCATCCACCATCAGAAAGCTTGGTTTAACAGAAGAAGTTAAACCGACCCGGATATGTCTCCAACTTGCTGATGGCTCCATTAAATACCCATCAGGCGTGATTGAGGACATGATTGTTAGGGTTGGGCCATTCGCCTTTCCCACTGACTTTGTAGTGCTGGAAATGGAGGAGCACAAGAGTGCTACTCTCATTCAAGGAAGACCTTTCCTAGCAACTGGACGAACTCTCATTGACGTCCAACAGGGGAAAATAACCCTGAGAGTCAATGAGGATGAGTTTAAGTTGAATGCTGTCAATGCCATGCAGCATCCAGACACACCAAAAGACTGCATGAAAGCTGATCTTATTGACTCTCTGGTGGAGGAGATCAAAATGGCTGAGAGTCTCCAATCAGAGCTGGAAAACATTTTTAAAGATGTTCCACATGATCTAGAGGATTCAGAGAAATTGAAAGAGCCTCTGAAATTTCCTCAGGGAGAGGAAAAACCTCCTAAACCCGAGCTCAAACCATTACCACCATCCCTGAAATATGCATTTCTGGGAGAAGGTGATACTTTTCCAGTGATCATAAGCTCTGCTTTAAATCCACAGGAAGAGGAAGCACTAATTCAAGTGCTAAGGACACACAAGACAGCTCTTGGGTGGTCCATAAGTGACCTTAAGGGCATAAGCCCAGCTAGATGCATGCACAAGATCTTATTGGAGGACAATGCTAAGCCAGTGGTTCAACCACAGAGGCGGCTAAATCCTGTAATGAAGGAAGTGGTGCAGAAAGAGGTTACCAAATTACTAGAGGCTGGGATTATTTATCCTATTTCTGATAGCCCCTGGGTGAGCCCTGTTCAAGTTGTCCCCAAAAAGGGAGGCATGACAGTGGTTCATAATGAAAAAAATGAACTGGTTCCTACAAGAACAGTTACAGGGTGGCGCATGTGTATTGACTACAGAAGGCTCAATACAGCCACCAGGAAGGATCACTTTCCTTTACCATTCATAGACCAGATGCTAGAGAGACTAGCAGGTCATGATTATTACTGCTTTTTGGACGTCTATTCAGGCTACAACCAAATTGCAGTAGATCCCCAGGATCAAGAGAAAATAGCATTCACATGTCCATCTGGAGTATTTGCTTACAGAAGGATGCCATTTGGGTTGTGTAATGCACCTGCAACCTTTAAGAGATGCATGCTCTCTATTTTCTCTGATATGGTGGAAAAATTTTTGGAAGTCTTCATGGATGACTTCTCAATATATGGAGACTCATTCAGCTCCTGTCTTGATCACCTGACACTGGTTTTGAAAAGATGGCAAGAGACCAACCTGGTTTTAAACTGGGAAAAATGTCACTTTATGGTGACTGAAGGGATTGTCCTTGGGCATAAAATTTCAAACAAGGGAATAGAGGTGGATCAAGCTAAAATAGAGGTAATTGAAAAATTACCACCACCTGCCAATGTTAAGGCAATCAGAAGCTTTCTGGGGCATGCAGGATTCTATAGGAGGTTTATAAAGGATTTTTCAAAAATTGCAAAACCTCTAAGCAACCTGCTAGCTGCTGACACACCATTTTTTTTTGACACAGAGTGCCTGCAGGCGTTTGAAACTCTGAAAGCTAAGCTGGTCACAGCACCAGTTATCTCTGCACCAGACTGGACTTTACCATTCGAATTAATGTGTGATACCAGTGATCACGCCATTGGTGCAGTACTGGGGCAGAGGCATGACAAACTTCTGCATGTCATTTATTATGCTAGCTGTGTTTTAAATGATGCCCAGAAAAATTACACAACCACAGAAAAGGAATTGCTTGCAGTGGTCTATGCCATTGACAAGTTTAGATCATACTTAGTAGGATCAAAAGTGATTGTGTACACTGACCATGCTGCTCTTAAATATCTACTTACAAAGCAGGATTCAAAACCCAGGCTTATAAGATGGGTATTGCTTCTGCAAGAGTTTGATATAGAAATAAGAGACAGAAAAGGGACAGAAAACCAAGTGGCTGATCATCTATCCTGAATAGAGCCCGTAGAGGGGGCGCCCTCTCCTTCTATTGAGATCTCTGAAACCTTTCTGGATGAGCATTTGTTCGCCATTCAGGAAACACCATGGTTTGCAGACATTGCAAACTATAAAGCTGCAAGGTTCATACCCAAGGCGTACAGCAGGCAACAAAAGAAAAAATTAATTTCTGATGCAAAGTACTACTTGTGGGATGAACCCTATCTCTTTAAGAGATGTGCAGACGGAATAATCCGTAGGTGTGTGCCTAGAGAAGAAGCACAGAGCATCTTTTGGCATTTCCATGGGTCACAATATGGAGGTCATTTCGGAGGTGAGCGAACAGCCACCAAGGTCCTCCAATGTGGTTTCTACTGGCCTACACTCTACAGAGATTCCCGAGAGTTTGTACGTAACTTTGACAGTTGCCAGAGAGCTGGTAATTTGCCTCATAGTTATGCCATGTCTCAACAAGGAATCTTAGAGATTGAGTTGTTTGATGTATGGGGAATTGATTTCATGGGGCCTTTCCCACCATCATACTCAAACACTTATATTCTGGTGGCAGTTGACTATGTATCAAAATGGGTAGAGGCCATTGCCACACCCACCAATGATACTAAAACAGTGCTGAAGTTCCTCCAGAAACACATATTCAATAGGTTTGGTGTCCCTAGGGTACTAATCAGTGATGGGGGCACTCACTTCTGTAACAAACAGCTTTACTCTGCCTTGGTCCGGTATGGGATTCGCCACAAGGTGGCGACTCCATATCATCCACAGACAAATGGGCAAGCTGAAGTTTCTAACAGAGAACTGAAAAGAATCCTGGAACGGACTGTAAGTACCCGTAGAAAGGATTGGGCACGAAGCTTGGATGATGCTCTGTGGGCTTACAGAACAGCATTCAAGACTCCTATAGGGACCTCTCCGTACCAACTTGTGTATGGTAAGGCTTGTCACCTGCCCGTGGAACTGGAACATAAGGCCTACTGGGCAACCAGATTCCTAAACTTTGATGCCAAACTAGCTGGAGAAAAAAGATTGCACCAGCTGAATGAGCTAGAGGAATTCAGATTCACTGCTTTCGAAAATGCCAAGCTTTATAAAGAGAAATCTAAAAGGTGGCATGACAGAAAGCTGTCATCTAGAATATTTGAACCAAGACAAAAGGTTCTGTTGTTTAACTCTAGGCTCAGGCTATTTCCCGGGAAACTGAAATCCTAGTGGAGGGGACCATATATGATTACAAGTGTATCACCATATGGTTATGTGGAGCTTCAAGACATTGACTCTGATAGGAAGTTCATTGTTAATGGACAGAGAATCAAGCACTATCTTGAAGGTAATGTTGAGCAAGAGTGCTCAAGGCTGAGGCTAGATTAAAAAGCTCAGCAAGGTCCAGCTAAAGACAATAAAGAAGCGCTTGCTGGGAGGCAACCCAGCCATTGGCATCACTTTCTCTGGCATTTTGCCCTATTCTTAATTTTATTTGTTTATATAAAGTTCATTGTTAATAAGGTAAAGAGTCCATTGCATAAGTTCACAGAGTTACAGAAGGATTCAGCACGCAAAATAGAGAGAAAAAGCTCACTGGCAAGAAAACGCCAGTAAGAGGCACAATTGGGCGTTCAACGCCCAAAAGAAGCATCCACTGGGTGTTGAACGCCAGTAAGGATAGCTATCTGGGCGTTAAACGCCAGAAAGAAGCTCCTTCTGGGCGTTTAACGCCAGATTTACAGCGTCCTGGGCATTCAGAAAAACGCCCAGTGACAAAGGAGTTCCTGGCGTTCAACGCCAGAAAGATGCAACAGCTGGGCGTTGAATGCCCAGGAGAAGCAGCAATTGGGCGTTAAACGCCCAAAACATGCAGCATTTGGCCTTTAACGCCAGGATGGTGGGGAGGAGGTAAATTCGTTTTTTTTTTCATATTTTTCATTTTAATTTTGATTTTCATGTTTCAATTCATGATTTCTTGCATAAACATGTTACAAACCCTAATTTCTAAGAACCCTAATTTCTAAAAACCCTACTTTAAAAATATTAAATGTATCTTAATCCATAAACACAAATTCTTTTTCAATCCAATCCAACTTTTTTTCAAATTTTCCAAAACAAATCTATCTCTTTTCCTTCTAAAATCTTTTCAACTCATCAATATCTTTTTCAAATCTCCACATTATCTTTTTCAAAATCCAAATTTATCTTTTTCAAATATCTTTCTTATCTTTTCAATCTTAATTCACATCTTTTCATATCATACTTTTTTTTAAATCATATCTTTTATCTTATCTTTTTAATATTTTCGAAAATCCCATCCCCCTCCCTTTTAAAACCACATTCGGCCTCCCTCCTCTCATCCACCATTCGACACAAGCTCTCCTTCTACCCATCTCCTTTCTTTTCTTTTGCTTGAGGACAAGCAAACCTCTAAGTTTGGTGTGTTTATCCGTGATCACTAAACCATACCCACTAAGATCATGGCTCCTAAAGGAAACCAACCCACTCCAAGAGGCAAGAAAGAGAGTATTCCAAAACCACTTTGGAATCAAGAGAGGTTCTTAACCAAAGAACATTCAGACCATTACTACAAAATAATGGGTCTAAGATCAGTGATCCCGGAAGTCAAGTTCGATCTGAAAGAAGATGAATATCCGGAGATCCAAGAGCAGATTCGAAACAGGAACTGGGAAGTCCTAGCTAATCCTGAAACGAAAGTGGGAAGGAATATGGTTCAGGAATTCTATGCTAATCTGTGGCAAACAGACAGACAGAGAATATCTGGAACTGCCCTCTATGACTATCGGACTATGGTCAGAGGAAAGATTGTTCACATCCACCCTGACAAAATCAGGGAGATCTTTAAGCTACCTCAGCTGAAAGATGACCCAGACTCCTTCAATAGGAGAATGATGAGAACAAACAAGGGCCTGGATAAGATTCTAGAGGATATATGCATCCTTGGAGCCAGGTGGACCACCAGCAGCAAGGGTGTCCCAAATCAACTCAAAAGAGAAGATCTCAAACCAGTCGCCAGAGGATGGCTGGACTTCATTGGGCATTCTATATTGCCCACTAGCAACCGTTCTGAAGTCACCGTCAAAAGAGCAGTGATGATCCATTGCATTATGTTGGGAAAAGAAGTGGAAGTTCATCAATTGATTCCATCTGAATTTTACATACTTGCAAACAAGAACTCCAAAGATGCCAGGTTGGCTTATCCAAGCCTAATCTCTATGCTCTGCAAAGATGCTGGAGTAAGGATGGGAATAACGGAGTACATCTCAGTGGAGCAACCAATCACTAAAACCACAATGGAAAAACAACAAATGCAGGATGACCCCATCAAGAGGAGGGCGCAAGAATTCCTCCCGGAAGTCCCTCAATTTGAATATTGGGAATAGCTTGAAGCATCTGTCACCAAGTTGCAAGAATCTATGAACCAAATAAAGGAAGAACAGCAAAATCAAAACAGTATGCTCTGCAAACTGCTCAGGGAACAAGAAGAGTAAGGGCGTGACTTAAAGGAACTAAAGCATCAGAAGTTATCTGTGGAAGGACCAAGCACCCCACAGACTAGAGGAACATCCACATCCCAAACTCAAGGTTGTTGAGTTCTAATCTTAGCCTTAACTCTGTGATCATTGTTCTTATTTGAGTTTTACTTTAAAAGTTATAGTAGTAATTAGTAGTGATTTTATCTCCAATTAAGCTATAATTTATTTTTCTCATCATCATTAAACATGAATAAAATAGAAGATTTTTTTAGAATAAGGAGGCAATAATTTTCGAGTTTTTAATAAAACAAATTCTAATTGTTTACATGTGGTGGCAATGCTTTCTGCCTTCTGAATGAATGCTTGAATAATGCATATGTCTTTGGAATTTGATGTTCTTGAATGTTAAATATGTTGGCTCTTGAAAGAATGATGAACATGAGACATGTTATTGGTAATCTGAAAAATCATAAAAATGATTCTTGAAGCAAGAAAAAGCAGTGAATACAAAGCTTGCAAAAAAAAAAGCAAGCAGAAAAAGCCAATAGCCCTTAAAATCAAAAGGCAAGGGTAATAAAAAGGATCTAAGACTTTGAGCATCAGTGGATAGGAGGGCCTGAGGAAGCCAAATCCTGGTCTAAGCGGCTAAACCAAGCTGTCCCTAACCATGTGCTTGTGGCGTGAAGGTGTCAAGTGAAAACTTGAGACTGAGCGGTTAAAGTCAAGGTCCAAAGCAAAAAGAAGAGTGTGCTTAAGAACCCTGGACACCTCTAATTGGGGACTTTAGCAAAGTTGAGTCACAATCTGGAAAGGTTCACCCAATTATGTGTCTGTGGCATTTATGTATCCGGTGGTAATACTGGAAAACAAAGTGCTTAGGGCCACGGCCAAGACTCATAAAGTAGCTGTGTTCAAGAATCAACATACTGAACTAGGAGAATCAATAACACTATCTGAATTCTAAGTTCCTATAGATGCCAATCATTCTGAGCTTCAATGGATAAAGTGAGATGCCAAAACTGTTCAGAAGCAAAAAGCTACTAGTCCCGCTCATCTAATTAGAATCTGAGCTTCACTCAAAAACTCTGAGATATTATTGCTTCATGACTTATTTGTATTCTATTTTATTTGTCTAGTTGCTTGGGGACAAGCAACAGTTTAAGTTTGGTGTTGTGATGAACGGATATTTTATACGCTTTTTGGGGTTAATTTCATATAGTTTTTAGGATATTTTAGTTAAGTTTTTAGTATATTTTCATTAGTTTCTAGGAAAAATTCATATTTCTGGACTTTACTATGAGTTTGTCTGCTTTTCTGTAATTTCAGGTATTTTCTGGCTGAAATTGAGGGAGCTGAGCAAAAATCTGATTCGGGCTGAAAAAGAATTGCTGATGCTGTTGGATTCTGACCTCTCTGCACTTGGAATGGATTTTCTGGAGCTACAGGAGTTCAATTGGCACGCTTCCAATTGCGTTGGAAAGTAGACATCCAGGGCTTTCCAGAAATATATAATAGTCCATACTTTGCTCAAGGATAAACGACGTAAACTGGTGTTCAACGCCAGTTCCATGTTGCAATCTGGCATCCAGCGCCAGAAACAGGTTACAAGTTGGAGTTCAACGCCAGAAATAGGTTACAACCTGGCGTTGAACGCCCAAAACAGCCCAGGAACGTGAGAAGCTTTAGTCTCAGCCCCAGCACACACCAAGTGGGCCCCAGAAGTGGATTTCTGCACTATCTATCATAGTTTACTCATTTTCTGTAAACCTAGGTTACTAGTTTAGTATTTAAACAATTTTTAGAGATTTTATTTTGTATCTCATGATATTTTAGATCTGAAATTTGTACCTTTTGGCAGCATGAGTCTCTAAACCCCATTGTTGGGGGTGAGGAGCTCTGCAGCGTCTCTATGAATTAATGCAAGTACTTCTATTTTCCATTCAAACATGCGTGTTCCTATCTAAGATATTCATTCGCGCTTAATTATGGAGAAGGTGATGATCCGTGACACTCATCACCTTCCTCAACCCATGAACGTGTGCATGACAACCACCTCCGTTCTATATTAGATTGAATGAGTATCTCTTAGATTCCATAATCAGAATCTTCGTGGTATAAGCTAGGATTGATGGGGTCATTCAGGAGAATCCGGAAAGTCTAAACCTTGTCTGTGGTATTCCGAGTAGGATTTTGGGATTGGATGTGACGGGCTTCAAACTCGCGAGTGCTGGGCATAGTGACAGACGCAAAAGGATAGTAAATCTTATTCCAGTATGATCGAGAACCTCTAGATGATTAGCCGTGCTGTGACAGAGCATTTGGACCATTTTCACTGAGGAGATGGGAAGTAGCCATTGACAACGGTGACACCTTACATAGAGCTTGCCATGGAAGGAACTTTGCACTTTTGCATGCATGAGGGAAGAGGAATACAAGAGAAAAGCTGAAATTCAGAAGACAAAGCATCTCCAAAACCCCAACATATTCTCCATTACTGCATAATAAGTATTTATTTCATACTCTCTTATTTTTCGTAATTCAATTTGATAAGTGAATTGTTTTAGTGACTAAGAGTTACAAGATAACCATAGATTGCTTCAAGCCAACAATCTCCGTGGGATTCGACCCTTACTCACGTAAGGTATTACTTGGACGACCCAGTGCACTTGCTGGTTAGTTGTACGGAATTACATAGTGTGAAGTAATTTTCGTGCACCACACCACCATCAGCCTACTAACCCTACACAGAAGCAAGGAAGGCAAAAACCTACTGCCCACTATTAAACCAACACGGCGGTGCTCAGCCCCTTCAAAACACGAATACCACCACCCAAAAAACACAAAACGCAACACAAAAAGAAAATGGCAGAATAACGCATGGCAAACACAGAACAAACATAACAAAAATGAAAGCAAGAAAGAACAGAGGCATACCAACCTGATAATGCAGAAAACAAGCCTGGAGAAAGCTGAGAAGCAACCTCGAAGAGACACCAGAAACGCCACAAAGAGAAGAAGAATTTTTCAGAAGAGAGAACGAAAGAAAAAGGAAATGAACGAAGGAAGTAAGGAGGAAAGCCAAAACGGTTTCAAAAGGGGCAGAAAAAGACGCAAATAGCCTTAAAATGATAAAAGGGCGCATAGGGGCAATAAAGGAAAGACACCCAAAAAACGTCCCCTCGCAATAAATGCCCCCTAGGGAAAAGAAACCAATAAAGCACGCATCGAAAAACGCAACAGGCGCATTGGACACGGAAGAGTCGCGTCGGACCAAAACGACCAGACGAATCTTCGGCACGACCATCAAGATCAGGGCCGACGCACCGACTTCCCCTCAAAAGGAATCAAACGACTATCCGAGAAAAACTAAAGACCTAGCCCACGGTCAAAACCACATCTCCCAGTGACAGACCGACCTTGCTCGCTCTCCCGCTGCGGGGGCAACTGTTACGGATCTGGCCCACGGATCCATGATCCGGGATTAAACCCTAACCCGGTTACCCGAGTCCGACCCGCATCGCCCTTCCAGAAAGCCCGAAGCTAGTCCTCTAGAGCTCTTAACCAACTTTCAAATTCAAACGTCTCCCTTATCTTAGCTAAACAAGATAAGATAAGATAGCTACCATCACCTATAAATAGAGGACCCAGGTCCCTCCAGGTATTCATTCACTCCTAACACCTTACACCTCTTAGATCCATTCTGACTTGAGCATCGGAGTGTCTTTGCAGGTACCTCCCCCCATTGCTCTGGACAAATAGTTCGGCATTCGCCTTGACCCGCAGGCTCCTGATCCATCTCTCAACCCGTACCAAAGACATCTTGTACAATAAAATAACTGTTGGTCATTGTTGAACATGTTCAAGTCGACTTTTTAGAGGCAAGTGATAAACCCATATTTTATGATATATTCTGTGCCTAATTTGAGTGATTTATTCAATCCTTCACCCACTTATTCATATTAATTGCATGGTTTTACTTTCCCTTCCTTATTATGTGATGTATGTGAAAAACATGTTTTCTATGCTTAAAAATAATTATTTTGATTACCCTTTATTTCCATTTGATGCCGTGATTCGTGTGTTGAGTAGTTTCAGATCTTCTAAGGTAGGAATGACTTAAATGATGGAAAGGAAACATACAAAATTGGAAGGAAAGCATAAAACGGAGTTTTTGAAGAAACTGGCAATGACGCGATCGCATGGACGACGCGGCCGCATGCCAGCGCGAATTAACAGCGACGCGACCGCGTGCTTGACGCGATCGCGCGCCTTGAGCGACACGCATATGACGCGGACACATGACTGTTGTGACCGTGTGACAAGGAAAAACTCCCAATGACGCGACCGCGTGACCCACGCGGCCGCGTGATAGAGGCCACGCACCAGAAATTACAGAAAACGCTCCCAGCGATTTCTGAAGCCCTTTTTGGCCCAAATCCAAGTCCAGAAGGCACAGATCAGAGGTTATGAAGTGGGGGAATGCATCCATTCAAGAGGAGAGTCTCCAATTTAGTTACTATTCATGATTTAGATGTAGTTTTGAGGGAGAGGCTCTCTCCTCTCTCTTTTAGGATTTAGATTTAGGATTTTAATCGCTTTCAGGATTATCTCTTTCTATCAGGTTCAACATTCCTTTTTATTATTTTCTCAATTTAATTTATGAATTATTCTATGTTACAGACTACTCTTTAAATTAATGTTATTTGAGGTATTTCAGTTTACAATTGCTTTCTTTTAATTATGTTACTTTTATCCCCAATCTGAAGACTTTTTTATTCCAGTAGATTTATTTTTCCCCTTTTGGTCTTGATTAAGAAATCAGTAACTCAGGAGTTATCAAACTCAACATGATTGATAATCGTTCTCTTTGCTAATTGAATTGAACTTCAATAATCCCAATCTTTCCTTAGGGATTAACTAGGATTTGAGGATCTAACTAATTAGTCACTTGACTTTCCCTTGCCCTAGCAAAGGTTAACTAAGTAGAATTAAGATTCAATTTTCATCATCATTGATAAGGATAATGATGAGCGGATATTTTATACGCTTTTTGGGGATAATTTCATATAGTTTAGAGTATGTTTTAGTTAGTTTTTAGTCTATTTCTAGTAGTTTTTAGGAAAAATTCATATTTCTGGACTTTACTATGAGTTGTGTGTTTTTCTGTAATTTCAGGTATTTTTCTGGCTGAAATTGAAGGAGCTGAGCAAAAATCTGATTCAGGCTGAAAAAGGACTGCTGATGCTGTTGAATTCTGACCTCCCTGCACTCAAAGTGGATTTTCTGGAGCTACAGAACTCGAAATGGCATGCTTCCAATTGCATTGGAAAGTAGACATCCAGGGATTTCTAGCAATATATAATAGTCCATACTTTGCACAAGGATAGATGACGTAAACTGGCGTTCAACGCCAGTTCTCTGCCCAATTCTGGCGTCCAGCGCCAGAAAAGGATCAAAAGCTGGAGTTGAACGCCCAAACTGGCATAAAAACTGGCGTTCAACTCTAAAAATGGCCTCTGCACGTGAATTGCTTAAGTCTCAGCCCCAACACACACCAAGTGGGCCCCAGCACACACCAAGTGGGCCCCAGAAGTGGATCTCTGCATCATCCATCATAGTTTATCCAAATTTTGTAACCCTAGGCTACTAGTTTAGTATTTAAACAACTTTTAGAGACTTATTTTGGATCTCATGACATTTCAGATCTAAACTTTGTATTCTCTGACGGCATGAGTCTCTAAACCCCATTGTTGGGGGTGAGGAGCTCTGCTGTGTCTCGATGAATTAATGCAAGTATTTCTGTTTTCCATTCAAACACGCTTGTTCCTATCTAAGATGTTCCCTCGCGCTTAACTGTGATGGAGGTGATGATCTGTGACACTCATCACCCTCCTCAAATCATGAACGTGTGCCTGACAACCACCTCCGTTCTATATACGATTGAATGAGTATCTCTTAGATTCCTTAATCAGAATCTCCGTGGTATAAGCTAGAATTGATGGCGGCATTCATGAGAATCCGGAAAGTCTAAACCTTGTCTGTGGTATTCCGAGTAGGATTCAAGGATTGAATGACTGTGACGAGCTTCAAACTCCTGAAGGTTGGGCGTTAGTGACAGATGCAAAAGGATAGTAAATCCTATTCCAACCGGATCGAGAACCAATCGGTGATTAGCCGTGCTGTGACAGAGCGCGTGAGCGTAGTTTTCACTGGAAGGATGGAAGGTAGCCATTGACAACGGTGATCCACCAACACAAAGCTTGCCATAGAAGGACGTGCGTGCGTGAACAAGAAGACAGAGGAAAGCAGAGATTCAGAAGACAAAGCATCTCCAAAACTCCAACATATTCTCCATTACTGCACAACAAGTAACCTTTAATTTATGCTCTCTTGGTTATTCACAATTCAACTGATAAACATAATTGACTTCCTGACTAAGATTTACAAGATAACCATAGATTGCTTCAAACCAACAATCTCCGTGGGATTCGACCCTTACTCACGTGAGGTATTACTTGGACGACCCAGTGCACTTGCTGGTTAGTGGTACGCGTTGTGAAAAGTGTGATTCACAATTCGTGCACCAAGTTTTAGGCGCCGTTGCCGGGGATTGTTCATGTTTGAACAACTGACGGATTATTTCGTTGCTTAGATTTGGAAAAAAATCTTTCTTTTTGGTTTAGAGTCTTTTATTATTTATTCCTTGTTAAAACACTTTAAATTGATAACTCAGTTAGTTAGAACGTGGTGTTCATGTTCATGGTAATTGGCTATCATAATTTTTTAAAACCTTTTTCAAAAATAATTTTTCTGTTAAATCCTGTGCCAAACTTTAAGTTTGGTGTTTTCAAAAATAATCTTTCTTAAAATTTTCGAAAGTTCCATAACTCATTTGGCTAGAGCGTTAATCTGTGTTCTTGGTAATTGGGTTAGAATCTTTTATACTCTTTTCAAAACCTTCTTTTTCATAAATAATATTTTCTCTATTAAATTTTGTGCCAAACTTTAAGTTTGGTGTTTTCTTGTTGATTTCCCTTTGGTTTTCAAAAATTTTGGTTTGGTTTTCTAAAAATTTTAAGTTTGGTGTTCTTTCTTCATGTTCTTGTGTTCTTGTGAGTCTTCAAAGTGTTCTTGAGTTTTCCTTGTGTCTTGATCTTAAAATTTTTAAGTTTGGTGTTCCTTGGTGTTTTCCCTCCAAAATTTTCAAAAACAAGGAGCATTAGATCTAAAAATTTTAAATCTTGTACTATCTTATTGTTTTTCTCTCTCCTCACTAAATTCAAAAATATCTTTTCAAAATATCTTTTCTAACTTCCTAACTTCTTATCTTTTCAAAAATTTGTTTCAACTAACTAACTAACTTTTTGTTTGTTTCTTAACTTTTTCAAAACTACCCAACTAACTCTCTCTCTCTCTAATTTTCGAAAATATCTCCCCTCTTTTTCAAAAATTTCTTTTTTATTAACTAATTATTTTTATCTTTTTCTAAAAAAAAATATTTTTTTAATTTCGAAATTCAAATTCTTTTTAGTTATTTTATTTTATTTAAGTATTTACTTCTTATAAAATAAAATAAATAAAAAGATAAATCAGTCCAAGTTATATCCATATATCCATCATGGACATAAGTGGAAATGAACAGTCCAGGAGGACTCTGGGGTCATATTCTAACCCCTCTACTGCTTCATATGGGAGTAGCATATGCATACCCTCCATTGGAGTTAGTAGCTTTGAGTTGAATCCTCAGCTCATTATCATGGTGCAGCAAAGTTGCCAGTATTCCAGTCTTCCACAGGAAGAACCTACAGAGTTTCTGGCACAGTTTCTACAGATTGCTGACACAGTACATGATAAAGAAATAGATCAGGATGTCTACAGACTATTACTATTTCCATTTGCTGTAAAAGATCAAGCTAAGAGGTGGTTAAATAACCAACCTAAGGCCAGCATAAGGACGTGGAAACAGCTGACAGAAAAATTCCTGAATCAATATTTCCCTCCAAAAAGGATGACACAGCTAAGGCTGGACATCCAAGGCTTTAAACAAGGAGATAATGAATCTCTTTATGATGCCTGGGAGAGATACAGAGAGATGCTACGAAAATGCCCCTTTGAAATGTTTTCAGAGTGGGTTCAGTTAGACATCTTCTACTATGGGCTTGCAGAAGGAGCTCAGATGTCTTTAGATTACTCAGCTGGTGGATCTATCCATATGAGAAAGACAATTGAAGAGGCTCAAGAGCTCATTGATACAGTTGCCAGGAATCAGCATCTGTATCTAAGCAGCAACCCTTCCATGAATGAAGAGGTTAAAACAGTAACTGCTGAATTCAGTACTGCAAAACAAGCTGCTGAATTCAATCAGCAATTGGATTTTCTAACAAAGCAGCTAGCTGAATTCAAGGACAGGCTACAGGAGACAAGGATAGCTAATATACATATGGACGAACAGTTTAAGCAAACAAAGCAGCAGCTATCAAGGCAAATAGCAGAAGAATGCCAAGCAGTTCAATTAAGAAGTGGGAAAATATTAAATACCCCACCTCAAAGCATCAAAAATTCAAGAAATGAGCAACCCACCAAAGATTCACCTAAGGACAGTAAGAGCCCAGGGAAAAATAATTCTGGCACTAAAACACCAGAAAATGGGTGGAAGGCTGGCGCTGAACGCCCAGACCATGCCCAAAACTGGCGTTCAGCGCCAGAAACAAGGCAGGATTGGCGTTCAACGCCAGAAATGGGCAAGAATCTGGCGTTGAACGCCCAAATGGGGCAGAATCCAGCGTTGAACGCCCAAAATGGGTACATTTCTGGCGTTCAGGCGCCAGGAACAGACAGTGAACTGGCGTCTAACGTCACTCCAGCTTCTGACTCTGGCACTCAGTTGCCAGTGAGGGATCAGACACATACAAGTGCTGATAACAACCCCTCTAAAAAGGCTTCTTTAACCACTAAGGTTGAGGAATATAAAGCCAAGATACCTTATCCTCAAAAACTCCACCAAGAGGAGCAGGATAAGCAATTTGCTCGCTTTGCAGATTATCTAAGGACTCTTGAAATAAAGATTCCATTTGCAGAGGCACTTGAGAAAATACCTTCTTATGCCAAGTTCATGAAAGAGATCTTGAGTCATAAAAAGGAGTGGAGAGAAACAGAAAGAGTTCTCCTCACTGAAGAATGCAGTGCAGTCATTCTGAAAAGCTTTCCTGAAAAGCTTAAAGACCCTGGGAGTTTTCTGATACCATGCATATTAGAAGGTGATTGCACCAAGACAGCTTTATGCGATCTTGGGGCAAGCATCAACCTAATACCTGCATCCACTATCAGGAAACTTGGCTTAACTGAAGAAGTTAAACCAACCCGGATATGTCTCCAACTTGCTGATGGTTCCACTAAATACCCATCAGGCGTGATTGAGGACATGATTGTCAGAGTTGGGCCATTCGCCTTTCCCACTAACTTTGTTGTGCTGGAAATAGAGGAGCACAAGAGTGCTACTCTCATTCTAGGAAGACCCTTCCTAGCAACTGGACGATCCCTCATTGATGTCCAACAGGGGGAAATAACCCTGAGAGTCAATGATGATGAGTTTAAGTTGAACGCTGTCAAAGCCATGCAGCATCCAGACACATCAACAGACTGCATGAAAGTTGATCTCATTGACTCTTTGGTAGAAGAGATCAACATGGCTGAGAGTCTCGAATCAGAGTTGGAAAACATCTTTAAAGATGTTCAGCCTGATTTGGAGGATTCAGAGGACATGAAAGAGCCTCTGAACTTTCTTCTGAAAGAGGAAAAACCTCCTAAACCCGAGCTCAAGCCACTACCACCATCCTTGAAATATGCATTTCTGGGAGAAGGTGACACTTTTCCAGTGATCATAAGCTCTGCTTTAAATTCACAGGAAGAGGAAGCACTTATTCAAGTGCTAAGGACACACAAGACAACTCTTGGGTGGTCCATAGGTGACCTTAAGGGCATAAGCCCAGCTAGATGCATGCACAAAATCCTATTGGAGGATAATGCCAAACCAGTGGTTCAACCACAGAGGCGACTAAATCCAGCCATGAAGGAAGTGGTGCAGAAAGAGGTCACCAAGTTACTAGAGGCTGGGATTATTTATCCTATTTCTGACAGCCCCTGGGTGAGCCCTGTTCAAGTCGTCCCCAAAAAGGGAGGCATGACAGTGATTCATAATGAAAAAAATGAACTGGTTCCTACAAGAACAGTTACAGGATGGCGCATGTGTATTGACTACAGAAGGCTCAATACAGCCACCAGAAAGGATCATTTTCCTTTACCATTCAAAGACAAGATGCTAGAGAGACTAGCAGGTCATGATTATTACTGCTTTTTGGATGGCTATTCAGGCTATAACCAGATTGCAGTGGATCCCCAGGATCAAGAGAAAACAGCATTCACATGTCCATCTGGAGTGTTTGCTTATAGAAGGATGCCCTTTGGGCTATGCAATGCGCCTGCAACCTTCCAGAGATGCATGCTCTCTATTTTCTCTGACATGGTGGAAAAATTTCTGGAAGTCTTCATGGATGACTTCTCAGTATATGGAGATTCATTCAGCTCCTGTCTTGATCACCTGAAACTTGTTCTGAAAAAATGCCAAGAAACCAACCTAGTTTTAAACTGGGAAAAGTGTCACTTCATGGTGACTGAAGGAATTGTTCTTGGGCATAAAATCTCAAACAAGGGAATAGAGGTGGATCAGACAAAAATAGAGGTAATTGAAAAATTACCACCACCTGCCAATGTTAAGGCAATCAGAAGCTTTCTGGGGCATGCAGGATTCTATAGGAGGTTTATAAAGGATTTTTCAAAAATCGCAAAACCTCTAAGCAATCTGCTAGCTGCTGACACGCCATTTGTGTTTGACACAGAGTGCCTACAGGCGTTTGAAACGCTGAAAGCTAAGCTGGTCACAGCACCAGTCATTTATGCACCAGACTGGACATTGCCATTTGAGTTAATGTGTGATGCCAGTGATCATGCCATTGGTGCAATATTGGGACAGAGGCATGACAAGCTTCTGCATGTCATTTATTATGCCAGTCGCGTTCTAAATGATGCCCAGAAAAATTACACAACCACAGAAAAAGAACTACTTGCAGTCGTTTACGCCATTGACAAGTTCAGATCATACTTAGTAGGATCAAAAGTGATTGTGTATACTGACCATGCTGCTCTTAAATATCTACTCACAAAGCAGGATTCAAAACCCAGGCTCATCAAATGGGTATTGCTTCTGCAAGAGTTTGATATAGAAATAAGAGACAGAAAAGGAACAGAGAACCAAGTGGCTGATCATCTGTCCCGGATAGAGCCAGTGGAAGGGACGTCCCCCCCTTTTCTTGAGATCTCTGAGACGTTCCCTGATGAGCATCTATTTGCCATTCAGGAAGCACCATGGTTTGCCGATATTGCAAACTATAAAGCTGCACGGTTCATACCCAAGGAGTACAATAGAATACAAAAGAAGAAATTAGTCACTGATGCAAAGTACTACTTGTGGGATGAACCCTATCTCTTTAAGAGATGTGCAGACGGAATTATCCGTAGGTGTGTCCCCAGAGAGGAAGCACAGAGAATCCTATGGCATTGCCACGGATCTCAATATGGAGGCCATTTCGGAGGTGAGCGAACAGCCACCAAGGTCCTCCAATGTGGCTTTTATTGGCCCACACTCTATAAAGATTCCCGAGAGTTTGTACGTAATTGTGACAGTTGCCAAAGAGCTGGTAATCTGCCTCATGGTTACGCCATGCCTCAACAAGGAATCTTGGAAATAGAGTTGTTTGATGTATGGGGAATTGACTTCATGGGACCTTTCCCACCATCATACTCAAACACTTATATTCTGGTGGCAGTTGACTATGTATCAAAATGGGTTGAGGCTATTGCCACACCCACCAATGATACTAAAACAGTGCTGAAGTTCCTCCAGAAACATATCTTTAGCAGGTTTGGTGTCCCTAGAGTGTTAATCAGTGATGGGGGCACTCACTTCTGCAATAAACAGCTTTACTCTGCCATGGTTCGGTATGGAATTCGCCACAAAGTGGCCACACCATATCATCCACAAACCAATGGGCAAGCTGAAGTCTCTAACAGAGAATTAAAGAGAATCCTGGAACGGACAGTAAATACCCGTAGAAAGGATTGGGCAAGGAGCTTGGATGATGCTCTGTGGGCTTACAGAACAGCATTCAAGACCCCTATAGGGACCTCCCCATACCAACTCGTGTATGGTAAGGCATGTCACTTGCCCGTTGAACTGGAACATAAGGCCTACTGGGCAACCAGATTCCTAAACTTTGATGCCAAATTAGCAGGAGAAAAACGATTGCTCCAGCTAAATGAGCTAGAGGAATTCAGATTCACAGCTTTCGAAAATGCCAAGCTTTATAAAGAAAAATAAAAAAAATGGCATGACAGAAAGCTGTCATCTAGAATCTTTGAACCAGGACAGAAGGTTCTGTTGTTTAACTCTAGACTCAGGCTATTCCCCGGGAAACTGAAATCCCGGTGGAGGGGACCATACGTGATTACAAGTGTATCACCATATGGTTATGTGGAGCTTCAAGATATTGATTCTGATAAGAAGTTCATTGTCAATGGACAGAGAATCAAGCATTATCTTGAGGGCAACATTGAGCAAGAATGCTCAAGGCTGAAGCTAGATTAAAAGCTCAGCAAGGTCCAGCTAAAGACAATAAAGAAGCGCTTGCTGGGAGGCAACCCAGCTATGGGGCAACAATCCTCTAAGCATTTTGCCCTATTTTTATTTTTATTTGTTTATATAAAGTTCACTGACACTAAGGTAAAGAATCATTTGCATAAGTTTACAGGGTTACAGAAGGAATCTACACACAAAACAGAGATATGGAGCTTACTGGCAAGAAAACGCCAGTGAAGGCCATTTTGGGCGTTCAGCGCCCAAAATGGGCATCCAGTGGGTGCTGAACGCCAGTAAGGATAGCTATCTGGCGTTCAACGCCAGAAAAGGGCAACAACTGGGCGTTGAACGCCCAGGAAAGCAGCATTTGGGCGTTGAACGCCCAAAACAGGCAGTGTTTGGGCGTTCAAACGCCAGGATGGTGGGGAGGAGCTCTCCTTCTACCCATCTCCTTCTTTTTCTTTTGCTTGAGGACAAGCAAAGCTCTAAGTTTGGTGTGTTTATCCGTGATCACTAAGATCATGGCCCCTAAAGGAAAACAACCCACTCCAAGAGGAGCAAGGGCGTGATTTAAAGGAACTGAAGCGCCAGAAATTCTCTATTGAAGGACCAAGCACCTCACAGACTAGAGGAACATCCACTTCCCAAACCTCAAGGTTGTTGAGTTCTAATCTTAGCCTTAACTCTGTGATAACTGTTCTTATTTTAATTTTACCTTAGGAGTCATATAGTAGTAATTAGTATCTATTTTGATTTTATCTCCAATTAAGCTATAGTTTATTTTTCTCATCATCAGCAAACATGAATAAAGTAGTAGATCTTTTGAATAAGAAGCAATAAAATTTCGAGTTTTAATAAGAGAAATTCTAATTAGTTAAATGTGGTGGCAATGCTTTCTGTCTTCTGAATGAATGCTTGAACAGTGCATATATCTTTTGAATTTGTTGTTTAAGACTGTTAAATATGTTGGCTCTTGAAAGAATGATGAACATGAGACATGTTATTGAGAATCTGAAAAATCATAAAAATGATTCTTGAAGCAAGAAAAAGCAGCAAAGAACAAAGCTTGCAGAAAAAAAAAAAGAAAGAAAAAAAAAGAGAAAGCAAGCAGAAAAAGCCAAAGCTCTTAAAACCAAAAGGCAAGAGCAAAAAGCCAAAGCCCTTAAAACCAAAAGGCAAGGGTAATAAAAAGAATCCCAAGGCTTTGAGCATCAGTGGATAGGAGGGCCAAAAAGGAATAAAATCCTGGCCTAAGCGGCTAAATCAAGCTGTCCCTAACCATGTGCTTGTGGCGTGAAGGTGTCAAGTGAAAACTTGAGACTGAACGGTTAAAGTCAAGGTCCAAAGCAAAAAGAAGAGTGTGCTTAAGAACTCTGGACACCTCTAATTGGGGACTTTAGCAAAGCTGAGTCACAATCTAAAAGGTTCACCCAATTAAGTGTCTGTGGCATTTATGTATCCGGTGGTAATACTGGAAAACAAAGTGCTTAGGGCCACGGCCAAGACTCATAAAATAGCTGTGTTCAAGAATCATCATACTGAAATAGGATACTCAATAACACCATCTGAATTCTAAGTTTCTATAGATGCCAATCACTCTGAGCTTCAATGGATAAAGTGAGATGCCAAAACTGTTCGGAAGCAAAAAGCTACTAGCCCCGCTCATCTAATTAGAATCTGAGCTTCATGCAAAAAAACTCTGAGATATTATTGCTTCTCAACCTACTAGTCTTCTATTTTATTTGTCTAGTTGCTTGAGGACAAGCAACAGTTTAAGTTTGGTGTTGTGATGAGCGGATATTTTATACGCTTTTTGGGGATAATTTCATATAGTTTAGAGTATGTTTTAGTTAGTTTTTAGTCTATTTCTAGTAGTTTTTAGGAAAAATTCATATTTCTGGACTTTACTATGAGTTGTGTGTTTTTCTGTAATTTCAGGTATTTTTCTGGCTGAAATTGAAGGAGCTGAGCAAAAATCTGATTCAGGCTGAAAAAGGACTGCTGATGCTGTTGGATTCTGACCTCCCTGCACTCAAAGTGGATTTTCTGGAGCTACAGAACTCGAAATGGCATGCTTCCAATTGCATTGGAAAGTAGACATCTAGGGCTTTCCAGCAATATATAATAGTCCATACTTTTCACAAGGATAGACGACGTAAACTGGTGTTCAACGCCAGTTCTCTGCCTAATTCTGGCGTCCAGCGCCAGAAAAGGATCAAAAGCTGGAGTTGAACGCCCAAACTGGCATAAAAACTGGCGTTCAACTCCACAAATGGCCTCTGCACGTGAATTGCTTAAGTCTCAGCCCCAGCACACACCAAGTGGGCCCCAGCACACACCAAGTGGGCCCCAGAAGTGGATCTCTGCATCATCCATCATAGTTTATCCAAATTTTGTAACCCTAGGCTACTAGTTTAGTATTTAAACAACTTTTAGAGACTTATTTTGGATCTCATGACATTTCATATCTAAACTTTGTATTCTCTGACGGCATGAGTCTCTAAACCCCATTGTTGGGGGTGAGGAGCTCTGCTGTGTCTCGATGAATTAATGCAAGTATTTCTGTTTTTCATTCAAACACGCTTGTTCCTATCTAAGATGTTCACTCGCGCTTAACTGTGATGGAGGTGATGATCTGTGACACTCATCACCCTCCTCAAATTATGAACGTGTGCCTGACAACCACCTCCGTTCTATATACGATTGAATGAGTATCTCTTAGATTCCTTAATCAGAATCTCCGTGGTATAAGCTAGAATTGATGGCGGCATTCATGAGAATCCGAAAAGTCTAAACCTTGTCTGTGGTATTCCGAGTAGGATTCAAGGATTGAATGACTGTGACGAGTTTCAAACTCCTGAAGGTTGGGCGTTAGTGACAGATGCAAAAGGATAGTAAATCCTATTCCAACCGGATCAAGAACCAACCGGTGATTAGCCGTGCTGTGACAGAGCGCGTGAGCGTAGTTTTCACTGGAAGGATGGAAGGTAGCCATTGACAACGGTGATCCACCAACACACAGCTTTCCATAGAAGGACGTGCGTGCGTGAACAAGAAGACAGAGGAAAGCAGAGATTCAGAAGACAAAGCATCTCCAAAACTCCAACATATTCTCCATTACTGCACAACAAGTAACCTTTAATTTATGCTCTCTTGGTTATTCACAATTCAACTGATAAACATAATTGACTTCCTGACTAAGATTTACAAGATAACCATAGATTGCTTCAAACCAACAATCTCTGTGGGATTCGACCCTTACTCACGTGAGGTATTACTTGGATGACCCAGTGCACTTGCTGGTTAGTGGTACGCGTTGTGAAAAGTGTGATTCACAATTCGTGCACCAGATAACTAGGATAGGACTTCTAATTTCTCATACCTTGCCAAAAGTGTGTTTTACAGTTATTTATTTAAATTACAGTCTTTTACTTACTTTAATTGCAATTTAAATTACTTGTTCCTCATCTTCAAAACCCCAATTTACAATCTTCATAACCAATAATAAGAACGTACTTCCCTGCAGTTCCTTGAGAAGACGTCCCGAGGTTTGAATACTTCGGTTATCAATTTATTTAGGGGTTTGTTACTTGTGACAACCAAAACGTTTGTACGAAGAGATTTCTGTTGGTTTAGAAACTATATCTACAACGCGACTATTTTTATAAATTCTTTACCAGCAAAAATCCCAACGTCAGCAAGGTGCTCTATCCATGCTCACTTTTACGAAGCTTCCATTCTTTTCACTTTTTCATGCACCGCTCTTTTCACTTGTGCTCTATAAACAGGATAACATTTTAAGTTTCTCAATTACAAGAATTAATTAATTAATAGGTTAAAGTAATATATTAGTAAATAATTATTTTACTTTATTTATTAAATTTTTATTGGGTAAAATTTTACCTGCTTAGATGTAGAAATAGATGCTTTGCTATAATTGATTAGGATAAAAAAAAGAGTAATTGAATATTTTCTGTTACTCTCATAAAAATTCGAACAAATAACTTTAGAGTATTGAATTATTGCTAACTAGTTAAGCATGTAGCTAGTAGAACACATTTTACGCATGTAATTATACTCGCTTATTTTATAAGGTAACTATTGGTAACTGTTGAACATGTTCGACTTTTTGGAGGTAAGGTGCTCCATCCATGCTCACTTTTACAAAGCTTTCATTCTTTTCCTCACTTTCTTCTACACTGCTTTTTTGTTAAACTGCCACCATATTTTTCCGATACAAATTTATTGATGGCCAACCTATCACTTCTGCTCTATGGGCGGGGTAATATTTTAAGTTTTTAATTATAAGAATTAATTAATTAATTCATACGAAGGAGTCATATATTAGTAAATAATTGTTTTGCTTCATTTATTAAATTTTTATTGGATAAACTTTTACCAGTTTAGATACAGAAAAAGATGCTTTGCTATAATTGATTAGGATAAGAAAAGAGTGTAATTGAATATTTTCTGTTATTCTCATAAAAATTCGAACAAATAAATTTAGAGTATTGAATTATTGCTAGCTAACTAGGCATGTAGTAGAACAAATTTTACGCACGTAATTATATTTGCTTATTTTATAAGGTAATTGTTGAACATGTTCAAGTCTACTTTTTCGGAAGTAAGGTGCTCCATCCATGTTCACTTTATTTCACGAAACTTTAATTCTTTTCACTTTCTTTTGCATTACTCTTTTGTTGAACTGTCACCATATTCTTCCGGTATGATCTCACTAATAGCCAACCTACCACTTGTGTTCTATGGGTCGGAATAATATTTTAGATTTTTTAATTATAAAAATTATTTAATTAATAGGTCATAGTCATATATTAACAAAAAACTGTTTTACTTTATTTATTAAATTACTATTTGGTAGAATTTTACCTGCTTAAATTTAGAAGAAGATGCTTTGCTATAATTAATTAGGATAAGAAAAAAGTATAATTTAATTTTTGCTGTTCTCTCATAAAAATTGGAACAAACAAATTTAAAGTATTAAATTATTGTTAGCTAGTTAGGCATGTAGTAGAAAACATTTTACGCATGTAATTGTATTCGCTCATTCTATATATAAGGTAAAAATTCAGTTACAGTTAATTTAATGTGAAGTTGATAGTTAAAAATTGATAGTTAAAAATTATCATATGACAATTTAATTAAACTCATTTAACAACTTTTAATTATCAATTTTATATGAATTTAATTGCATCTTTCTATTGTATAATTGTAGAAACAAACATATACTACTTTTTTTTAGTTTCTACATCATTACTTTCGATATTGCATAATCTAATCTCTTTCATTAATTCGTTTCGTTTATATACTTAAATTTTTACTGTGTAATTTTATATATAAAATAGATCACATATAGATATAAGTTGTTTTTAGATCATCAAGCAAGTTAATTCAACTTTAAAATCAAGAGAAAAACTATATATATAAAATAAAACGTAGTGACCGAGCATATATAAAAAATAGAATTTAATAATAAAAAAGTGAATCGACCGATATTTAAGATTATAAATAATAGAAATTGTATGGAAAAGCAGGTATCTGATAACGAAAATGATTACTTACTTGGGTGGAGGTTTGGCAGGATTTTCGGGGAGAAGGGCTTTGAATTTATGAGTTGGATGTGTCTTCTTGGAAGACAGATTAAGCATCAAATCCACATTAGTCTGCTGAATCTCAGTTTCAGAAAAGGGTCTCTGAATTATGTGTGTATATATATCTCTAAGCATTAATACAAGGACGCATGCACGGAGGTCTGTTTTGTCTTTTTCATGTGTAGTGGGATTCGACAACCCCGTACATGTTGTCTGCTCTTAGTTACTCTCCATTATTCACTTAATTAAACTTACTTCAGCTGCCTCTTGCTTGCATTTACCAATATCAAGGGTCAATGGTCAATGATAACAATACATATACATACATAATAATATGGATAACTGTCTATTATATATACGTGGCTAGAGAGTAATAACTATAAGATCACACTTAACGCCACTGTTCTTTTAGATACAATTATATTCATATCAACAATGCATGAAAAAGTGAATGATATCGTTTTGAAAAAGAGTGTGCGAGTTGAGTGATAAAAAGGGATAGATGACTACCAACAATGACCTTATCGGTGGAGTGTGTTCTGCGGGTGAAAAAGGATAATTAATTAGGTATCAACATACAACCAACTATTAGTTGGATTATAAAAAAGTGGAGAAAACACTAAAAATATGTAATTTATTCTATCTCAAAAGATATAAAAATTGGTGTATAGTCATTCATACTTTAATTTTATTATTTGTCAATTTTATTTCTATCTCACTATTTACCATTTTGTTCTCACTATAATAATAATAATAATAATAATAATAATAATAATAATAATAATAATAATAATAATAATAATAATGAGAGACTTCATTAGTTTTTTGTACAAATCACTTTAATTAGAAATATATGTATGTTGTTCTTAGAAATAGAAATATTTAAGCAAATTAAAGTAGAATCAAATTAGGTATGCCTCACCAACCCACTGCCATCTTAAGTAGTTAGTATCTTTATCATATTCATAATAATATACAACATATATATGTCTCTATATAGCTAGTAGTAGTAGATGTGTGTATTTAGGGAATAATAAAACACATACACATAGAGACCTAACAACTTAATTACACAATACTAGTTAATTAATAGGTGTGTGTATTTAGGGAATAATGAAACACCCATAGAGACCTAACAACTTAATTAGTTAACTTTACACAATACTAATTAATTAATAGGTGTGTGTATTTAGGGAATAATGAAACACCCATAGAGACCTAACAACTTAATTGATTAACTTTACACAATGCTAATATAATAATCAAGTTCATTGATTTCTAAAAAAAAAGTGTATTATAATTTTCTATATGTGAAAATTAAAGTAATGAAACCTAGCTATTTTTTTTTTCTTTTTTTTCTGTTTGAACAGTCTCACAACAATAACAATGCAATGTATATAAAAAAATTTAATTATTGTGTATAAAAATATCATTTGATTTTTATAAAAATTTTCATTATACTACTATAAAATAATTAAATTATTTGTTTATTACGTATTTAATTATTCTATTATATTAAGTTTAATTATTTTAATAGTAATTATTTAATTAAAAATATGTAAATTAATAGGTATAAACAAAGACAAAATTTTGTGTAAGGGAAGAAGGGTAATGCCCTGGATTTTTTATTTATATAAATTAAATAAATATTTTATTTATTAAAATAAATAATTTTAAAAATTATTACGAAAATACGTCACCTATTCTTATTTCGTTTATAGTAATAATTTTTAATGTATCTCGTTTATACTGTAAATGAGATATGTATATTTTTTCAATTTTTATATATCTCGTTTACAGAAATAGGATATATGTATTTGTAAATATAAAAATATATTTTTTAAAAATAATAAAAAATATTAATAATTTAAATTGGAACAAACTATTAAAAATGAAACATTTCAAATAATAAGAAAGATAGACAGTTCTATATAATAAAAAAAAGCGATTTTAAAAATATTATTATTGTAAACGAAATAAGAGTAGATGACGTATTTTTATAATAATTTTTAAAATTATTTATTTAAATAAATAAAATATTTATTTAATTTATATAAATAAAAAATCCGTAATTTCCCTCTTAATTTTTTTAACAAATTATGTATAAATTTTTATTTAATTTTTTTTTTATAAAATTAATTTTTAGTCTTCTCCAAAATATAACATAATTATGTTGTTACGTATTACTTTAATACATAATAATTATCTTAATATTTAATTTTTTTTGTATGTACATAATATTTTTAACTTACAAATATGTTTGTAATGAGCTTAAAAATTTATTTAAAAATTAATAGAAAATAATGGTAAACTCTTAATTTTTGTTTGTAATCAAAATTATGTATGTTATATTTTGTAAAAGCTAGTTATTTTAGTACGTAGGAATTTAAATATTAATAAAAAATAGAGTAAAGTGGATAGACTTTATAAAAAATAAAATACTTTAAATTAAGTGTAATAAGAGTTCTTCTTTTCATAATTAATGAGTTAGCCCATTTAAATTTTTTTTATCTGTCTCATAGCAATTACCAATTACATAAACGTTGTTATGCTTTTCAATTTTTTTCATTTTCATGGACACCTGTGATCTATTATTTTCAAATAAACAAATAATTAAGTTATTTACCAATAGCATGTGACAAAAATTAATGTTATTTAAATGAAACAATGATCAAGTGAAACACTAACACTTTGCTGCATGCTATAAATAGTTTAATCTCTGTGTATATTCAAAATCTTTTCGACGAAAACAGCCATACAAAAAAGCCAAAGTATGTGTTTTTTGGTATTTCAAGAACCTTCTTTAAGACATGGAAGTGGGTCTTTTGTTGCCAGAAGGTAGTGGTTTTTCAGAAACTATAAAATGGAATATGGTGGCAAAAAAGATTAAAAGTGTTGGTTAT
This sequence comes from Arachis hypogaea, assembly GCF_003086295.3. Classification (NCBI taxonomy): domain Eukaryota; kingdom Viridiplantae; phylum Streptophyta; class Magnoliopsida; order Fabales; family Fabaceae; genus Arachis; species Arachis hypogaea. The sequence continues at coordinate 135,696,291 of NC_092054.1, forward strand.
TTAGCACTTCCTATGATAACCATTAATTTGTCAACTTATTTTCTTTAAATAATTTTCATCATGATGGTTGGTCATATAGAAAAATTTGCTCTTGATAACCATTAATTTGTCAACTTATTTTCTTCAAATAATTTTCATCATGATGGTTGGTCATATAGAAAAATTTGCTCTCTCCAGCACAGCTATTGCTACTTCTCTTTGTGTTGTTTCTGGCTTCAGTGTTATTGTAAGTATTTTTTCTCTTATCTCATATCATAGTCTTCAAATTTTTGTTTCAAAATTAACTGTGTTTTATTATTTTGTTTTATCAAACAGTTTGAAATGTCATGTGCATTGAAAATTCTAGGTGGCCAAATCTATGGAGCAAGACAATATAGAAGATTTTGTGTTCTAGTCTACACGTACTGCTATTGTAGCTTTGAGTCTAGCTTGTGTTCCTCTCTCTCTTTTATGGATATGCTTGGGAAAAATAATGATTTTGTGTGGTCAAGAATCAAGATCCTTTGATTTTACAAGAAGTTGGAAAATTTGCTGTGTGCCTTATTTCTGCTTTATTTGCTTATGCTACACTTCACACTAGCTCTCATTCGCTACTTTTTGATGCAAAGTTTGATCTTTCTTCTTGTTATGAGTTCTTGTGTCACTTTTTGTTTTCACATAGCTTTCTGTTGGATACTTGTTTTTCAGTTCCAACTAGGTAACTTAGGAACAGCATTTTCTATTGGCATTTCATATTAGTTGAATGTGATTTTGCTTGGACTATATATGAAATTCTCTGCTCAGTGTGAAAGGACTCGTGCTCCAATCTCCATGGAATTATTCCATGGCCTTGGAAAGTTCTTGTGCTATGCCGTTCCATCTGCTAGAATGATTTGGTTAGTTTCTTCCTTTAGAATTTGATCTTACTATATACATACATGCATATGCACGCATGCTTATTTGTTTCTATTGTGTTTGATGATCAATGCAGCTTTGAATGGTGGTCATTTGAGCTGCTTACTTTGCTTTCTGAGCTTCTACCAAATCCAGAGCTTAAAGTTTCAGTTTTGTCCATATAGTAAGTAGGACTTGATCATTGAAAATGAGAGAAATTTTTATGTTCTACAATCTCAATTGAAATTAGAATAATTATTGATAAAAATATTATTAAAAGATTTTTAAGTATTGGTAAAAATATTATTAAATTAAAATAATAAAGACACATTTAAAATATTTAAAAACATGAAATGACGTTTGAAGATGTTTATTTTAATAAGTAAATAAAACATATAAATCTTTTTTCATACTTTATTATTTGATATATACCTGTATTAACAATTTCATAAATCAGTTGAATTAATTTTTTTTGATGTTATAAAATAAAACTTACACATAGATTACTAATTTTTCGTATGTATTTTTTTTATTTGCATAATTATTTTTAAACAATGATTTAAATTATATCATATGTATTTTGTGTTTTCTTTTTATTAGTTATTTTAGTTTTCGTTTTTTTTGTTATACCATTCACTTTCACTTTGGGATTAGGCATAAAATACATTAAAATGTTGAGTTTTTTTAATTTTTTTTACACTTTGAACCAATAAATTTTGCATTTTTTTGGTTTTGTTTTTTTAAAAGATAAAAATAAAAAATAAATAATATGATCTTAGTTTTTAAGAATATACATAAAAATAAACTTTTAAAAATCACACTGGTTGCCAACCTTTGTATTGGTAGATACATTATCAGTCTTCTAAGTTCTAAGCATATGTACACAACACTAGTTTATAATTTTTATGGGTCTATATATAACAATTTTTACCTCTTTGATAATTTTTAAATCAGTCACATTGAGTAACATTTATAAATTGGTTGATGTTTTTTTTTTAATTTTTTTATTGGAGTTGTCAATTACTTATTAAATTGTAATTAGATAATTAATTTTGACTATGTAGATTTTACTTAGTAGATAATTAGTTTTAATTAGATAAATCGGTTGATGCTTTTTTCTTAAAAATTTTTTTTAACTGAAGTTAGCAATTATTACTTTTAATATAATTTTTTTAAATGTGGATTTTTACGTATTTTTGCTAATAATTTTATATAATATTTTTTTATTCTCTCATTTTAAATTTGTTATAGCATGTAATGCTTTCCATTACTGATTTTATAACTCATTCTTTTTAGCACCACTCTTTTGAGAGATTTTAACATTTTATAACATTTGTCATTATTATTATGACTTCAAATAATATTGCACAGAGCGTCTATATGCATATAAATTACATGTTTTAAAAAATATGAATAGTTAAGAGGACATTAATATTTTTAAGAGATTTTAATAATATAGGACATCTTACTGCTAAGTATTATAAAAATCGTTACAAGATATTAATTACTTATATAAAAAATATTCACATGCATTTATTATGTGAGAACTACAATATATTAATTTGTAAAACAACCATAAAAATAATAAACAAATATTTTTCAGCAATTATAAGATTATATACCATAATCAATTTGAAAAAATAAAAAATTATTTAAATAAGATTTTTGCGTAAATTTTGTAAAATTCATGCATTTAATTGATTGAAAAAAATAGCATACAAAATATCATTTAAACAGTATTATTTTAAATAAGAATTTATTTTTGTAGAATTTATTTAAGAGACTAAAAGACCTTTAAAAATTATTTTTAAAAAGATAAAAATACCCTTCAAGTTTTTATTTAAAATATTGAAATACTCTTTAAACATTAATTTTAAAATATTAAATTATGCTTATAAAATTAATTAAGATTGTTTAACTGTATTAGAAATAAAAAATTTAACTAAATAGTAGACAAACTAAACTACCCTTACTAAAAGACTTAAATAAATTTTTAGAATTAATCTTAAAATGATTAAAATATGCTTTTAGAATAAAAATTATCTAACTATATTAAAAATTGTAAATTTTAATTTTTAAAAAGACTAAAATACTCCTATAATTAATTTATAAAAGAGTAAAATAATATTAGAAAATTAATTTAAAAAAGATTAAAAAGACTAAAATGTCATTTGACATTAATTTAAAAAGGCAAAACTACCATTATAGTATTAATTAAGAATTTTCGACTGTATTATAAATTAGAAATTTAATTTTGATTTTAAGAATATTAAATTACCCTATTGATTTGTTTTTAAAACACTAGTATGTTACAATTAATTCATGGACCTTCATAGTCATAATGCATTACCCAACTAATAATTTTTCATGCACTCACCTAACAATCCACACATAACCAACGATTAAAAAGCCCACACAACTATCAACCCATACACCCCATCTCATGTTATAAGTTCTATGTCCCGTTAGATCAGCACAAAGTCGCAAACAAACTTTTGTAAGACCAAAAACCTTTGAAAAGTCTTATTATGATCAAGTCTCAAATCATATAGTTATTTACAGCCTTAATTTCAGAAATTATTTTATTAAAAATAATTAAGGCAAGTTTTGATTTATTGAATTTGAAATAAGTTATGATTATTATCCAATTTTATAATTATTAGATTATTTTCTATATTTAAATTATAAAGTTGATATTTATGAAATAATAAGGATTTTATATGACTTGGACTAAATAATTAATATTTTAATATATTAATACAGCTGTTTTGAAAAATAGAAAAATTAATTATATTATTTCTAATTTTTAGTTTTGGACATTTTATTAAAAATAATTTGTAAAATTGATGAATAAATAGTATTTTCTATATATAATTAGTGTTGAATTTAATTTGAGTTTCAATTATTATATTATTCCCAATTTTATTTAAAATTACAAAAATATCCTTAACCCTAATTTTCAAAATAATAAAAACCCTAACCTAGTAACTCTATACCCGACCCGGTTCCCTCTTCACTCACACCCAGCAGCAGCAACGCACCTCTTCCCCCCTTTCTCCAGTCACGCGCAGCAGCAGTAGGGAAAAGGAATCAGGCAGCAGCCTCACCCTCCCTCAGCGTAGCAACACACACACGCAGTTTCCTTGTTTTCCCTGAACGATAGAAACAAAGAAAGAAAGAGAGATCTGAGGGGGAGTAGAGGAGATCAGAGGAGAAGGAGGGGAGGGGCTTTTGCCGCCACCTCCATCGCGCGCTACTGCCGACCTGGAACCACCGCCAATGCGTCCTGCCGTTGCCGCCACCGTGAAGCCGCCGATCTAGCCTGAGTGAGAGAGAGATCGAGGCGAGCTTTGAGGAAGGGAGCTGCGTGAAAATGGAGGAGAACGGCGCCGTCCCTTGCCGCGATCGAGGCTCGCTGCCGCCGCGTTGCTCCGGTTTGTCGCGCCGCCACTGTCGTCCAGGGAAGACTGCCGCTGTTTTTGTGTCCTCCAACGGCGCCGCTACACGAGCCGGAGGAACTCGTCCCTGTTGAGCCGCCGCCGCCACTGCTAGGGTTTGCCGCCGCCGTGCCGTTGGGAGGAAGGCCGTCCAGTCACACCGAGCAGGAGAGACAGAGAGAGCTGAGGCCGAGCTGGGGGTCCAACCACCGCAACCAGCCGCCGTTCACGTCGCCTCCGTCGGAACCGCCGCCGTCGCTACCAGCTTTACCTCTGACGTGGCTGATTATGGGTGAAAAGGGGGCGAAGCTGCCTCTGCCATCGGAGAACCCTGCTGCCGTCGCCGGAAGAACTCTGCCGGTAAGGGTTTTAATTGAGGTTTCTGCCTTTTTGGATTTCGAGAAGGTTTTAATGCTGCGTGGTTTTTATAGTTGATCCACCGGAGCTGTTGCCGGGCCTGTTCGAAATCGCAGCTGCTTTGTTTCGCTAGTTCAGTAAGTATTTATGTTTCGGAAAGCCTCGCGTTAGTATTTTGTTGTGTTCGATTATTGAATATGAGTTTTGATAACGTGGGGTCGAGTTCTGATTATTGTATGTTGCGATTAGTGTTGCTATGTTTATTGCGAAGTGGCTTGGAGCCGAGGTTTTGGGTTGCCGGTGATTTTGAGCTGAGGCGTAGAAAGGACTCTGTGAGACGTTTGGGTTATGGATTTGCGTTTTGAGGTAGGGGTGCTTTCCGAAAACTATATTTTATATATTGGAATTATTACATATGGATACTGATGTGAGACAATGTACATTTGGTGATTGTATAAGCCTCATGTGATGTTGATTGTTTTGGATGAATGTAATTATATGTTTGAATGGATTATTATTTGGTTTTGATGAATGGATTGTTGTGTGGCTTTGTGAAATGAAATGCTTTTGAAGTTGATTCTTTTAAAGCTTTGAAATCGAGTTTAATCCGTTGAGAATTGATTTGAGTTAATTTTCTGGGGGATGTGAAAAATAGAATACACTCTTGAATTCAGCCTGGTTTGCTTTAAATGATCTGGCTTGATAAATGATGGTTGTTGACCGTTTCTTTAAAGCTTTAGAAATGGGTTTATTCGGCTGATAATAATTTGATTTTGAAACGGTTTTCTTGAAATATGGAATTGAGATGACTGTTGGATTGGGCTTGCCTTGAACTGATTTTGGATTTTGGGCTGTTGAAAAGGATTGTGGACTGTTTTGTTGGGACCCGAACCGGGTGACAAAGTCTAAGTTTTAGAAGAGGTGCTGCCGAAATTTCCGGTAGAATTCAGGACTTTACTGAAATGTTATTCGGAAACTTGTGAGTTAATGGCTTCTACTATTTTATCTGAATTATTAAAAAAGGGATGACTTATGCTTTTGAAATGAATTATTAAAAAGGAAATTGTGATTTAGTCTTGTTTCTTAAGAAAAGTATTATATTACCCTTGTGAACAAGTTATTTAGATGAAACTTATGCTTTAAGGCTGTTTTAAATGTGAAAAGGGTTTATGCCTTTGAATTTGGCTTGAGGATTTCAATCAGAGAATTTTCAGTGACTTTGAAAGAACCTGAACGTCTATTGACAAGTTTCATTCTAAAATGTTTTGGGAAAAATCTTAAGTACTCTTGAGTTCTGAGTTTTTGCAAGACTAAAATAATTTTTGAGCCGTTGAAACGCTTTAGAATTTCCCATGGGGTTGAAGCTGGTTTTTGTTTAAGTAAAGGAAACGGCTTTGAAAAGAGTAATTGGTTATGTGACTCGGTTTGGCTTAGATCCTATTTTGTTTTTCAAATCAGGAAGTCAAGGTTTTAATGATTTTAAGTGAATTTGAGGAAATGAGTTATGTTAATCTCCCCTAAAGACTTGGGACTCTGCCAGGGAACCTTTGTTATAAAATCCCATTGTTGGATGGATGATTTTGAATATTTCAAAATAAATCTTTAACTTGACATGGTTATGGAAGTTTTGGAAAGAGGATGCCGAGAGTGGCATTGTTTTCAAAGGGGAACTTACCTTGAGTAAAAGAGGCTTATGAGCCTGAGATGATTTGAGAACTGAGATCTTTAAAGCCAAGGTTGAAAAGAGTTGAAAATTGATTTCAAAGTGAAATGAATTGAGAAAAAGTGATTTATGGCTTAGATGCCGATTTCATTAATTTGATGATGTTGAATGGTGGAAGTGCTATTTTGTTATGGGCCGGAATGGCTGTGTATGATTATAAATATTGGCTGGTTCTGGATTGAACCGTGAGCCGGTATGACTGAGATGGATGTTGATACATGGCTGAGAATGAATGCATATATGCTGAGATATTGATAATTGTGATTTTGCACTTCCACTATCTGAGATATGAGTTTTCCTGGGTAGTAGCAGTGGCTAGCCACCACGTGCTCCAGGTTGAGACTTGATACTCTGCTGACCCTATGTCGTAAGTGTGGCAGGGTACTGTGAAAGCCCCAGATGAGCTCGCCCCCGTGAATATACATTAGTGAGGGTGTTGGATATGGATCATGATTATGATCACGATTATGTTGAGTATAACTCGAGTTGGGGATGCGCGACAAAGGGACAGTCTAGTGGTTAGCTACCAGGACTTGTCGGGCTGGTTTTATAACCGACAGATGATATCATCAGCCACTAGGGCAGGCATGCATCATATGCATCTATATGACATTGTTTGGGTGTGCATTTTGTATTTGGTTTGCCTTTGTGACTACTTGTGATTAATTGTTAATTGTTCTACTTGCAATAACTATTTGGTTGTGCTTGAATCTTCCTATTTGTGTTTGCGACTGAGATTCTGTTGGACTGTGGTGATTGGTTGCTGGTTGGATTTATTTGGGCCTAGGGCCGTGGTTGAAATGAGATGGACCGATGGTTGGTTTCAGTTTTGTGTTTCTGGTTTGGAAGAATATGAAAAGCTATTTTGGTTCAACATAGATAAACCTTTTGAACGGCTTTTGAGTTTTTGAGAGTTGAACGGTTTCTCTTTCAGAAAAGATTTCCAACTTTACTTTTATTGTAAACCGTTGTTTTTGAAAAGAGGCATAAGACGGTTATTAATCACTGGTACGGTTTATCTTCATGTATCCTATTACAGTAATTCCCAAAAACCCTCTACTGAGAACCCTTTCGAGGATGATGTTCTCACCCCCCTACATTTTTCCCCTTTCAGGATATGGGCGCAGAAGTCACGAAGGGTTTATTTAGTTGTTGAAATGCTCTGTATTGCTTTAGATTATTATTTATTCTACCCTCGCCTTTATTTTGTTATATTCTGTAAGAGGGATAGGAATTGTATTGGTTAATGCTTGTAATATATATATATATATATATATATATATATATATATATATATATATATATATATATATATATATATATATATATATAATCTTTATGAGTTTTTGTAAGTTGTATGATACCTATGGATGTACGTTGTATAGCAAAGTATTTTTGGATCGGTATTGCGGTTTAAAGATTTAAACAGGCTCATATTTTAGTATTAAATAGTATAAGAGTCGTCGTAATGTCCGAGCTATCAGAGTTGCGCAGCCGGAAGCGTGAGCTTTGGTAGTTAGGGTGTTACAGCCTTCACCAAACACCTCTGCAACACCTGTGCAGCGTCTGATAGCATTTCTCAGCATTTGTACGTGTCTCATTCACCTTTATTCACCTTCATAGCTGCCATAACTCTTTCGGACTCACAAGCTCTTCTAGTGAGCTCAAATATTTTTGAATGCCAAAATATTTTAAGCTATTTTTTTAGTTATGAACAAGATGTGTTGGATTATGTCATAAATATGATTCCCATAATGTGTCTCTATTATATTAGACACTTTACATGGTACTTTTTTAGGTTGGTAATTTTTTTTCCCTTAGCATTATTATTTAATGCACAATTTATATCTTTCTATGAAATATAACACTTAGTCATGTTAATATATAAGTATTGCTATAGGATGTGGTTGGCAAAAGTTAGGAACATATGTGAACCTTGGAGTTTATTATATTTTGAGAATTCCAGTTGCTATTATATTGGATTTTTGGGTACAGTTGAGTTAAAAGTTTGTGGATTGGAATAATAAGTGATATTTTTTGCAAAATAATTTTGCTTTCTCTCATTACAATAAGTACAAATTGAAAAAAATAAGTTTGTCCTCATTTTTCTAGTTTTTAGAGTCTATTTAATTAATTGACTTTTTTTTATTATTTAAAATATTAAAAAAAACATATTTTAGTTGTTACTTCATGCTCTATATATATGAATTCCAGGCAATAGAGGCAAGAGAAAAAACATTTGAAGGAAGATTTTCTATAGAATATGCATTAGTGTGAGATTAAATTTAAATGTTTAAAATAATATTTATTATGAATATGTATTAGTGTGAGAGAATTGTTATGTGTGTATATTCAAAGTTATAATTAAAAAAAATCTTTAATTATCTTGTTATTCTCAATATGAATTACCATTGTGCTTACCATTTTTCTTGTATTTATCATTGGTTGTTGTTAATATGAATTTTCATTCATAATTCATTTCGTCTCTTCATATCATTCATAATATTATACCCTAAAGTATATCATCAAAGTAATTGATAAATAAAAATTAAATAAATTAAAGTTAGAGAGACACAGATTTACCTAATGTGTCTTTCATAGTCCTTTTCTAATAATTAACTCCATTCTCATAATTTGATTCCCACTTTAACTAATTTGTTCTTTTTTCAAAAGGTTAATTAAATAGCAAGGTCTAAGACATTGTTGTCAATAATGAACAAAAGTAGTGAACAAACTAATAAATTAAACTAAATGGTACTCATTGTTGTTCTTATTATGGAAGAGTTGCTAGCTAGTTAGATGCGTATTTTCTCAGTGGTATTAATTTATCATTATAGAAAGAGTGATGACTCATTTGACATATATATAATGTTTTCATAGGCTCTGTTGGCCATTCTTGTTGGCGTTACTCTTTAATTTGGACCTAACGTCCATTTGTTATATCCATATATGTATGGCTTATGTATGTATATATGTATAAATGAGTTAACTTTAGATTTATACATTTGTCTAAAACGATATTTATGTATTTACCCAAAACGATGTATATATAACTGTGTAAATTAGTAGCTATAATTTGTGTCTAGTATATGCATATTTGGCAATAAAATTGCACAAAATATAATTAAACTCAAAGTCCTAGCTAGTAACATCAAGTTAAGGGGCAATTCATCAATTTATTAATTAATATATATATATATAGTCATTTTTTGTGGTTAAATATAAATATATATTTTATATATTATTTTATTATTAAGACATTAATTTTAATTTACAAATTCTTATTTTATTTTATGCAGTGCTTAATACTCTACTAGATATTAAAATTACAACAAATAATAAAAGAGAAATACTAAATAAAATCAAAAAGCTAATTTCAGTAAACAGAGGCACACCCTCCCATTAATAGCTAGGGCTTCACATCTCATAAAAGTGTTCTTTCTCTTTTATTGTCATTATGATCATCAACATTCTTATTTATAAGAATTTGTAACCATTTAATTTTGAACGCATCATAATTTTTTTTATTATTTCTATTAAATTTTTGAGTTGAAAACCTGGAAATTTGGATGCACTTTGTTCTCCCACAATTTGAATTTTGGGTTTGAGTTTAATTTTATGATTTTTTCTGTCATAATCTTTTTTTTCCTATATTTGAGCGTTAGCTTTGTTTGCCGCCATAAACTGTAAATTATATAAGCTAAAATTTTCGTTAATTTCTTGTGCCGTTTGTTCTCAGCGCAAGATTGGTTTGGTACTAAGATGCCCGAACCTCAATTAATGTGTTATATTGAATGCATTGTTTTTTTTTTTTTTTTTAGTCTTTTCTTGTTATTCAATTTCGACTGCTCTCGTTTTTAGAGTTTAAACAGCATGGAACATTTTAGAATCAATTAATATTTAATATATATGAATATTTATTATAAAATATTATATTTTATTATCTTAATTTTTTTAAGACTTATACATATTTTTTATATTATATTATTTTATATAAATTGAATATATATAAAAAAATTTTTTTAGTATTATCTCTTATCTCTTCTAACATAAAATCAAAATTATAGTATCTTTTTTAAAAAAAATAGACTACTTTTTTTTGTTGTTGATAAAATCAGGTATTTTTTACATTTTTTTTCTTATGTCAATTTTACTTTTCTTTTTTCACTCCTTTGATGTTTTTTTTACATTACTGATTCGCCTATCTTTTTTGCCTTATATTTTTTTGAGTATAATGAATCGAACACTACTGTTATCCATTACTTACTTATTCTCAAAGAGAAATTATATATTTTTCGTCACCAGTTCGTTATCCTTCGACATTTTATCATCTCTTTGCAGTTTGCCATAATTTCGGCAGATTTCGGACAGTTCGCCATTTTTTTTGGTAGTTTTGTCTGCGCTTTCCTTGTGGCAGTTTTGTCTGCGTTTTTCTTGCGGCAGTTTCGTCTGCGCTTCTTTGCGGCAATTTTGCCTGCGTTTTTTACTGGCAGTTTTGTCTATGCTTTCTTCCGCCAGCTTTATCTACATCTGTTCTGTCAGTTTATGCACCTTTTTATATATTATTACTACAATTATGTTAAATATACATAAAATTTAGTTACTAAATCAATTATTCGTATAAAATATATCTTAAAATATAAAATATAAATTAAAAATTAACTAAATAATTTATGTATTATATATAAATAAATAATAACTAATTTGATGACGAATTTTTTGTAAGTACATAGTATTTTTATTACACATCCTATTATTATTATTATTCTTTGGTTAATTTGTATAATTGTGGTTGCTTGAAACTAAGACATCTGAAAAGAAGGTGCATTGATAGAACATAATATAATAGTGAATTAGTGAGGAATTACATATTTACATGTATAATAGAATTGGGCATAGAGGGAAGCAAACAAGCAATTAGGGGCAATGTTTTTTTTTTTTGGTGATAGTAGGGGCCAAAGTCCCATAAAAAAAAAAGAAAATTAAAGCATAGCTATACGGGGTAAAAGAACGCCCCTCTCATCTTCAATCACAACTCTTCCTACTTCTTGTAGTGGCACATTTCAAAATCTCAATCCTAGTCCAATTTCTCCACCTATTCTGGCCAAGCAATCCACCACCCTATATATTACCTTCTCTGAAAATGTTTTTTCCAACAAAGAAATTAAATTTTGGGCCTCTGATCTCGTTCTTTATCTTCTTTTAACATCTAAAAGGCTCTAGTTCCATCACGCACATGTGTCACTACTCACTAGGCACACAATGTTTTTTTTCTTCATTATTTGGTTAGGAGGCGTAATTTATATTCTAGATAAAGTATATTTTTTGTCTCTAAAATTTGATAAAATTTTAAAAATATTCTTAAATTTTATTTTGTTTTAATTTTGTCCCCAAATTTTTTGATTTGCATCAAATATATCCCTAACGGCTAATTTTTTCAAAAAATTTAAGACCGATTCAACAACAATTTCATAGGAACAAAAAGTATCTTTACCCTATATTCTAATATTTAGAATTTAAATATATAAGTTAGTTTTTAATGAAAAGATAAAAAATGCAATGTTTTATTTAAAATTAAAAAAATAATTAAAAAATGAATTGAGATTCTTAATATATTTTGTTAATGTCTATATCTATGTTTAGATTTATAAAAACTATGAATATTATGACATATATTTATTATTTACTTTTTTTTATTAATTATCTTAAATTTGAGTTCACTAAGTTAAGAAATAATCAGTTTAGGAATAGATATCTCCTTATAAAATAATTCAATACTCCAATTTGATTATTTTCACCTTCTTTCTGTTTGTTTTTTTTTTTTTTTTGAGTTTTGCTATAAATTCGGTTAGATTAAATTGTGATGCTAATTTAAATATGGATTAAGTACTTTTTTCGTCCCTAAGGTCTGAGGTAAAAATAAAAATCGTCCCCATCCTTTTTTGTTATTAAAATCATCCCCAATGTTACAAAACGTTATAAAATCGTCCTTTTCTACTTCAATTATATTTTTTTGACCAAATTACCCTTAACTATTAATAAAAATAATATTAAAAAAAGACCCCCAGTCTGTTGAGAAGCACATCGTAGTAGTATCATCCTTTCTTTTATACTAAGAAGATGAAGCCATGTGAGCACTTTCAGTCTTATCTTGCTGTAGCCTCTCTTCTTCTTGCACACAGTGAGATATAAGCTCATTTAAGGACCAAATGTACGAGTAAATCTTCAGATAACTCTACTTTAGTGCTTTCAATTTTTGAAGCAAGATTAGACATTTCCATAATGTACTCTCTTATGTTCTCTTCACCTTTATAACTCATGGAGACAAGTTTGCTCAAAAGACTACTTGCTTCCGCCTTTTCATTCTTAGTAAAGAATTTTTCATTATCTTTCAGGAACTGTTCGACATCTTAATTCTCAGTAATTGAGCCCAAAATGCCTCAGGAATTGAGCGTTTCATGATCATAATGCTCATTCGATTGGATCTCTCCCACTTCTCTATTTAGGTTGGTAATTTTTTTTCTCTTAGCATTATTATTTAATGTAGAATTTATGTCTTTCTATGAAGTGTAACACTTAGTCATGTTAATATATAGGTATTGCTATAGGATGTGGTTGGTAAAAGTTAGGAACATATGTGAACCTTGGAGCTTATTATATTTTGGGAATTTCAGTTGCTATTATATTGGGTTTTTGTGTGCAGTTGAGAGTTAAAGGTTTGTGGATTGGAATAATAAATGGTACTTTTTGCAAAGTAATTTTGCTTTCTCTCATTATAATAAGTACAAATTGGAAAAAAAAAACAGCTTTGTCCTTATTTTTCTAGTTTTTAGAGTCTATTTAGTTGATTGGTTTCTTTTCTATTATTTAAAATGCTGGAAAAAACATATTTTAGTTGTTACTTCATGCTATATTTTTTTTTGAATTGCAGGAAATAAAGACAAAAGAAAAGATATTTGAAGAAAGATCTTCTATAAAACATGCATTAGTGTGAGAGATTAGATTTAAATATTTAAGATGATATTTATTTTGAATATGTATTAGTGTGAGAGAATTGTTATGTGTGATGATATTTATTTTGAATATGTATTAGTGTGAGAGAATTGTTATGTGTGTATATTCAAAGTTATAATTAAGAAAATTCTTCAATTATCTTGTTGTTGTCAATATGAATTACCATTGTGCTTACCATTTTTTTTGTTCTTACCATTGGTTGTTGTAACACCCTAACTACCAAAGTTCACACTTCCGGCTGCGCGACTCTGATAGCTCGGACATTACGACGACACTTATACTACTTAATACTAAAATATGAGCCTGTTTAAAACTTTAAACCACAATACCGCTCCCAAAAATACTTTCGTTCAATAACGTACCTCCATAAATACCATTCAACTTACAACAACTCATAAAGAGTACATCCATATATATACATAAATATATATAAATAATATTACAAACATAATCCAATACAATTCCTATCCCTCTTATAGATTATATCAAGATAAAGGCGAGGGTGCAGTAAATCATAACTAAAACAATACAGAGCATCACAACAACAATTAAATAAGCTCTTCGTAACTTCTGCGCCCATATCCTGAAAGGGGAAAAATGTAGGGGGGTGAGAACATCATCCTCGAAAGGGTTCTCAGTAGAGGGTTTTTGGGAATTACTGTAATAGGATACTGGAAGATAAACTGTACCAGTGATTAATAACCGTCTCATGCCTCTTTTCAAAAACATCGGTTTACAATAAAAGTAAAGTCGGAAATCTTTTCTAAAAGAGGAACCATTCAATTCTCAAAAACACCAAAAGCCTTTCAAAAAGGTTTATCTATGCTGAACCAAAATAGTCTTTCATTTTTTTTCCAAATCAGAAACACAAAACCGAAACCAACCATCGGTCCATCTCAATCCAACCACGGCCCTAGGCCCAAACAATCCAACCATCAACCAAATCACCACAATCCAACAGAGTCCCAATTGCAAACACAGATAGAAAGTTCAAGCACAAACAAACAGTTACAACAAGTAGAACAATTAGCAGTTAATCACAAAGGCAAACCAAGTACAATATGCACACCCAAACAATGTCACATAGATGCATATGATGCATGCCTGTCCCTAGTAGCTGATGATATCATCTGTCGGTTATATAGCCAACCCGACACGTCCTGGTAGCTAACCATGGACAGAAACACCCATCGCAGAGCAAGTAGGTTTGAGCTACAACCCCATTGCTACTACCCGCTCAACCCAGAGCCAGTGGAATAACCACTACTGCGGCTACTACCCAGGCGGGTGTTTAACAGCTCAACCTGGAGCGAGTGGAATCACCACTACTACCGCTACTACCCAGGCGTCACAGTCTGACCTGGAGCAAGTGGGACGAACCACAACCCTTGCTACTACCCAGGTATCTCAAACATATATTCATTCAGTTCCAGCCATGGATTAACATCCATCTCAGCCATCCGGCTTAAATTCAAAATTCATAGTCAGCCATACGGCCCATAACTCATTCGGCATTCAGCCATAAATCAATATCATACACAGTCATTCCGGCTCACGGTTCAATCCAAAACCAGCCAATATTCATAATCATACACAGCCATTCCGGCCCATAACAAAACAGCACTTCCACCGTTCAACATCATTAAATTCATAAAACCGGAATTTAAGCCATAAATTACTGTTCTCAAGCCGTTTCACTCTGAAATCAAATTTCAACTCTTTTCAGCCTTGGCTTTAAATATCTCATTTTCTCAAATCATCTCAGGCTCATAAGCCAAATTTACTCAAAGTGAGTCTCCTTTTGAAAACAAAGCCACTCTCGGCATTCTCTTTCCAAAACTTCCAAAACCATGGCAAGTTAAGGATTTATTTCAAAGTATTCAAAATCACTCATCCAACAATGGGATTTATAACAAAAGCTTCTCGGCAGAGTCCCAAGTCTTTAGGGAAGGTCAACCTATATCAATTCCTTAAAATTCATTGAAACTCTTAAAATCATAGATTCTCGATTCAAGTAAATAAAACTGAATTTACTATAAAACCGGCCATACAAAATCACAAGTTCCAACCCGGTCCAAAAATCAACTCATTTGAAAAGGAACCAGTTCATTTGAATCAAACCACTTTCAGGTTTCTTTTTGGAACCCATTTTTCTAACTCTTCCAAAATGCCTCAAACTTAATTACTCAATCAAAAGTCTAGATTCCTTTGAAATCACTAAAAGACCCTTTTTATATTGAAATCAATATTAGAGCATCATTCTTTCCTTCAGTGATTCAAACGGTAAAAATAGCTCATTTCTAAATGGGCCAAACTCAACGCATAAAGTTCATTAAATAAATTAAGCTTGAAAACATAAATATTCTCTTAATAAATCAAATAATACAATTTCTCAAATCCAATCCTTTTTAAATAACTTTTTAAACAAGACTATGATTTTGTAGAAATTTCGACAGCACCTCCCCTAAAACTTGGACTTTTGCCACCCGGTTCAGGTCCCAACTAAACCGTTTCTCATTCCTTTTCAACAGCTCAAAACCAGAAATCAATTCAAGGCAAGCTAAATCCAACAGTCGCCTCAGTGGCATATCTCAAGAAAACCATTTCAAAATCAACTCAATATCAACCGATTTAACTCATTTCCAAAGCTTTAAAGAATCGGTTCAGCACTAAATCATTTGTCCAAAACCAAGTCAATTAAAGTAAACCAGGGTGAATTCAAGAGTACATTCTATTTTTCACATTCCCAAGAAAATTAACTCAAATCAATCCTCAACGGATTAAACTCGATTTCAAAGCTTTAAAGAATCAACTTCAAAACATTACATTTCACAAGCCGCACAACAATTCAACCAAATCAACATCCATAATCATTCGAGTCAATCAAATAATACATAAGGCAGATACAATCACTAAATACACAATATCTCACATAAGTATCCATATGTAATAATTCCAATACATAAAACACAGTTTTTGGAAAGCGCCCCTGCCTCAAATGCAATCTAACTACGCGACACAACTCTTTCTCTTTCGGTTCGCATTCCGCGGCAGCTGCATACACAGTTCCATTTACTTTCACAACAACAGGAACGGCTCTTATTCCAACCATGCGATTACCAAAACTCAACCCTAGCACGTCAATATCATAGAATTCTCACTAATCCACAGCAAAAATAATAGCGGTAATGATATCAAGATTAGAATACCTACTGCAGCTATAGGAAACAGAACGATGGAGTAACACATAACAGAATCAGGGACCTGTGCACCGTCCTAGCTGCAGTAACACCATTCTGTTTGGTAAGGCAGCAGGGTTACCAACAAAATCAGAATAGCGAAGAAAACATAGAAATGGAACAGATTCAAGAAAGGAGAGAGCAGTTACCGGCAAATCTGGCTCGGTTCCGACAATGGCGTACAGCCGAGCAACTTACAACAATCAGAACCCATGAAGCCAGAGGCTTCATCTGCGGTCTCCGGCGGCCGCACAGTGGCCTGAAGCTCCGGCGACACCACAACAACATACGGAAAGCCCAGCAGCTCCGGTGATGGATCTTCGGCGACGGTGGAGGAAAGGGGGCAACCCTCCACAGCGGCGAGCCCAGCCTCGTGGTGGCGACGGCAACCCCGCGGCAGCTCCTTTTTCGCACATTCTCTCTCTCTCTGTGCGTATGGCCAGCAGTGGCGGTAGGGACAGGTTCGACGGCGGAAATCCGATAAAGCCGGCGGCGCTGTGCTTCCTCCACGCTTGCGAGCTCGACGGCGGCGATGTGGCATGGGCGCGGTGGCGATAAAGGTGCGACGGCCCCCCAAGCCCGCGACAACCATCACTCGCGGACCAACCTTCCCCTCGGTTCCGCTCTCCCTGGCGATGGCGCAAACGGTGCAGCGGTGGCGGGCTGAACTGGAGTGCGATCGGCGGCTCGTGGTGACTTGACGACGACAGCTCCAGACACGGTCTCCCTTCGAGACTCAGCAACGATGCGGCTGCGGCGATAGCAGCTCCTCGCGGGCGCCGCTCCTCCCCTCTCCCCTCTCCTCTTTCCCGTTTTCCTCCTACCCATTTCTTTCCTCTGCATCGTGTTGCAGCTGTTGCTGCTGTGTGTGTTGCGTTACTGAGAGAAGGAAGGGAAACAGATAGGATATGACGGCTGGGTTGGAATTAGGGTTTCATTATTTTGAAAATTAGGGTTAAGGGCATTTTAGTAATTTCACTTAAAAATAGGGATAATATAATAATTGAAAACCAAATTAAATCCAACACTAATTGTATATATAAAAATACTATTTGCTCATCCATTTTACAAATTACTTTCAATAAAAGGTCCAAATCAAATAATTAGAAATAATATACTTAATTTCTTCAATTTCCAAAATAGCAGTATTAATATTTGAAATATTACTTATCTAGTCCAAATCATATAGGAAATCTTTATTATTTCACAACTACCAACTTTATAATTTGAATATAGAAAATAATCCAATAATTGTAAAATTGGATAATAACTATAACTTATTTCAAATTCAATAAATCAAAACTTGCTTTAATTTTCTTTAATGAAGAATCTTTGAAATTAAAGCTACAAAAATACTGAATTTGAAATTTGTTCATGGTAGCCCTTTTTCAAAAGTTCTGGGTTTTACAGTTGTTGTGAATATAAATTTTCATTCATAGTTCATTTCGTCTCTTCACATCATCTATAATAGTATTCTTGAAATTATTAGTTTGAAGATAGTCAAATGTGTGCTTGAAAGTCGAAAGTACTTGATAGAGTAAAGGAGGAGAGTGGAGTTAGTTAGTCTTCATTAAGCTGTTTAGTTTGTTAGTTTGTTACAGAGTTAGTTTAAGTTTGCTGAGTTGGCACAGATAGTTTCACATACTCCAAAAGCTTCTATGTATGTCTATAAATAGTGTAGTACAATTGTGAGACTGAGTTTTCACTTCGAAGATGCAATAACACGCACCCCCTCTTTCTCTGAGTTCTCTCTGTCTTTCTCAACTTCTTCACTCTCATTCACTAGTTTCTTATACCTTTCATGGTATCAGAGCTAGGTTCCAATGGAAAACGAGATCAACGCCATGGCAGCTTAAGGGAACACTCATAGCTCAGCACAAACGGCGAGCGCACCTGGATTTGTTGCAAATCCCATCTACATGAAGCTGGACAGTGATAGTTTTCTGCAATGGAAGGATCAAGTAGAGGCAATGATTGAAGGTAATGATCTATTGAATCACATCACTGGAATTGGAATCCCGCTGCAGTTTCTTGAAAATGGAGGTGTTAGTCCAGAATTTCAACGGTGGAAAAGGCAAGATGCTTTACTCAAGTCTTGGCTTCTTGCTTCAATGACAAAACCCTACATTACTCGAATGGTTGGCTGCATGTTTACCTATCAGATCTGGAACAGGTTAGAGACTCATTTCGCTTCACAAATCAAAGCTAGAATCATGCAATTAAGGAACAAATTGAGCACTACTCACATAGGTCTGTTAGTAAATGAGTATGTGTTGTCGATAAAAGGCACAATTGGTGCATTAGTGTCAGTAGGAGAGACAGTGAGTGAGAGTGATCATGTCAATGCTCTGCTCCATAGCTTGACTGAAGAATATGCACCTTTGCTCACCTCACTGCTAACAAGACCGCATGGAATCACAGTTGGAGAACTAGAGGTAGTGCTTTTTGCTAATGAAGCATATTGGAGAGGTTCAGAAAACTGAGCTGAATCAGGCAGCATATGCAAACAATAGTACAGTCCAACTATGCGAATCAAGAAGGTTTGCAAGAAAGCCCTAAATATCAAGCAAATTGGACTCAAACAAGAAATTTTTGAGGAGGTTTTATATAACACCCTCACTATCAGAATGTCATGCTTCCGGCTGCGCTACTCTGATAGCAAGAAGTGTTACGACGACTTTATATACTTAATATTAAAATAGGAGCCTTTGACTCGACACCGCATCGCTGATTTCTTTTAAGCCGGAAATAAATGCTTTATTTTAAAAAAAAACAAACAGGCATAGATTCATATACCGGACTTCTTACATAATAGCTTATAATGTAATATACATATAAAACATATAACTCCTATCCCTCTTACAAAATTGTAATAACAAAGACGAGGGAAGAAAAATTATCTAATTAATACAATATCATATAAACCAAAATGCAGTATAACTTTTCATAATGCTCCTTCATCCAATTCCTGAAAAGGTAAAGTTGTAGGGGGGTGAAAACCTAACCACACGGTCTCACCACGGAGTTTCAGAATTGTCATAAGAAGATATTTAATAAGAAAACTATTTTCAAGCCCAGTGATTATCATTGCCTTATGAATCTTTTAAAAATCAATAACTAATCATTAAAAATCTTTTCAAAGAAACAATGTTTAATCTTTCAGAAATCCGAAACCTTTCTTTTCTTATAAGAAAATTTTAATCAGAAACCAACCACGCAATCAATCAACACAATAATCAATTCATCACCAAAGCTCATTCTCAAAAGTAGCACACCAGGTCAAACACAGGCAAAACAGACAAGGAAAGCACATAGTCAGTTTGAATAGTCAGGTCAGTTAGACAGTAACTTAGCAAACTAAAACAAAAAAAATAAAGATATGATGCATGCTGTCTATGTAATATATCGTCGGTTTCAC